>NW_026783160.1:0-26559 GCF_031769215.1 Ylistrum balloti | reverse complement strand
GTAATAATTACGGAGAAAGCTATGCAGTAGGAGATCGAACTAGTGATCACAATGATTTTTCTGACAATATTTCATATACTTTTGATCGTGTAAATTCTAAAGTAGTTCGTTATAATGATTTTACAATTACTACGCAAATTTCTCGTGATATTCGTTGTTATGTTGCTCACAGTAGTGGTTGTCCTGTGATACATGAAGTGTTTGTAGACGCTAATTATGATGGGTATTATCACTCAAGTGAGTTAGTGCATTCTGCCGATCTTGATTCACTACAAGAAGTGGAAGACCAAGCGAGAATGTCTTTTTCAGATTTTAGATCAATAAATGATTCAGATTTTGAAATTATGGATACATTCAAAATGCTGGTTATAGTAAGAAGTAAGCAAAGCGACGGTGATCGACAAGGCTTATATACTGACCATAAATTTGACTCAGGATCTACGTCAGAGTTTGTTTTGGATTTTTCAACAAGTGGTAAGTATACAACGAATGGTTTGTATCAAATGGCTGATCCAAGTAATATAAAGACCACACAAATTCAATTTTCCATTGGTTCTCAAACAGAAAGTTTTCATATATGGTATGAACTCGCAGATATTT
The DNA here is from genome assembly GCF_031769215.1 of Ylistrum balloti. NCBI lineage: Eukaryota > Metazoa > Mollusca > Bivalvia > Pectinida > Pectinidae > Ylistrum > Ylistrum balloti. Next base: position 25,959 of record NW_026783160.1, on the reverse strand, counting down.
TGGGTTCTCCTCGCAAGCCAAAAGTATCTTATAGTTTTAACTCTGTAGTTAATAAAATTAGTCGTAATGAGAGTTTTTCAATACAAACTGATATAGATGTTCAAGATCATCAGGGTTGTTTTGATGAGACTCCTGGTGACTGTACGGTATTTCGTAAGGTATTTGTAGATATGGATTATGATGGATTGTATACAGAATCTGAGTTGATACATGCTGATTATACAGTTATGGAGGACAAACTCTATGATTCAAGACAAGCTAATATAGATTTATCGAATTTAGCAGTGCAGGATAGTGGTAAAAATTATTTAAAAATCCTAGTTTTAGTCGGAGACTACTTTAGTATTGATAGCAGAGATCTCTATCGTAGCCATAGGTTTGAAGAAGGGTCTACATCAGAGTTTATTTTTTATTTTAAATAGTAACCTACAATATCTTTATATACTTCATCTGTTTTTGTATATAGACTCTTGGTTCTAAATTTACTTAAAACCAATTTAATCGCTTCTTTTTTTTTCGAAACGTTCACTTAATGTGTTAAATGGTGTATTTACCTATTAAATGTTGTTCCATTTCCTTTAATCTTATTTTATAAGATAATGAATATGATTCCTTTGGAAGGAAAAGTCAAGCTTGTTTAAACTACTTAAAGAAGATGGTTTTTCAAAAAAACTAATAAAATACTAATTTTACCTTTCCACCAAACACCAAACAAGATGATATTTCATAGTATAATCTTGTAAAACAAATTAATAACAGAGAATAAAACATGAATAACCTAAAACCAAAAACAAATTATAAAGAAATAATGGTAGAAGATAAAGTAGATAGAGTTTCACCCACCCTGGGGGGAGGGGGGGGGTATAATACCTTAACCCAATTTCAATCTTTACAATCATTTCTTTCTTCAAAATATTTTCTTTCTTTTCTAACAATCATTTTTTTCATTCTCTCTTCTTGCTCGGATAGTAGCACATCCCCTAGTTCTGGCGGTGATGCTAATCTTGTCAGTCCGGTAGTCAGTCTGGTTCATGTGGGATTTTATGAAATCATTGCCGAAGCATCAGCTATTAATAATGCGGGAGTGGTTGGTTTTGCGATTAGTTCAAATAGCACTCCTACCGCACAGGCAAATCAAATCAATGATGGATATATCACTCGGACGATTAACAATGAAACCAATAATGTTTATTTGGCTTGGCAGGAAGGTTATAATATTCCTTCAGCTAGTGATGTACAAAGTGGGGGGTTTTTTGCGGGATTGACACCTAACACGGACTATTATCTACATGTATATAGCAGTGTGAGTAATTTCTCTCTGCCGTTTACTACACTAAATACAGCGAATATTACCAATGGTGTTACTAATCCACTTCATTACTGGTCGGCTATAGAAGGTATGAATATCACCCATAAACCCGATGACCCATATCTATTTACTGTTCCAGTCGCTCCGTTTACCGAACAGATTGGTTTTAAACGGGTGGACAGATCATCATCAGGAGCTTCTGTTCATATATGTTCCTCTACTTTTTGTTTGCCCAGTAGTACCACCACTCATTATCAAATGTTTCGTTTTTTTATTTCTGGTGGTCATTTTTTTCAAGTATATGGAATACCATCAGAGGGAAATGTAATTGAAGTAGACTATCCGGAACTTGCGGGTTTTGAAACCGATTCTGATTCAGAAGTATTTTGGACTTTAGTGTCTACGGATTAGGGCTGACCACTTAGAACCCAGAGTTAAAGGTATTCATGATATAATTATCTCTAAACTAAATCAAAGGTTAGAACCATGAATAAATATATGTTATCAATATTAACACTGTTCTTAGTAGTTTCAATTATTACCTGTTCAGAGGTAAGTTCTATTGATCAAACTAATCCAAGTGTTGCACAATTAAATGATCTGGGAAATATTTCAGAAGGAAGTGATGAAGGTGTTTCTGCTGTGTTTCGTCCCTTCCCGGGAAGAGGGGATTACAATATTCCTGTATCTACTGGAGATCGAGTATATCCAACACAGATAAATTTTAATTGTACCTATCATAATTCAACTTGTGATGAGCTTGAACTCTTTATAGCCACTGGTTCTCATGTAATTGGAAATTTAAAGAATGGCAAGGGGAGTATAATATATAATTCCCCAACTCCGAACTTTTCTGCTAATGTCATTTATAATACATTTCTCAATAAACATTTGCCAAATTTTTTTGTTGAGGGAGAAACTGCTCATAGTTGTGTTTTAAATATTGAGTTAACATTTGAGTGGGTTGGAACGGATATCAATCAATATTCATACGATTGTCCTAGTAAGATAGAAAGATAATAGTAAGGTTAGAACCATGAATAAATATATATTATCAATATTAACACTGTTCTTAGTAGTTTCAATTATTACCTGTTCAGAGGTAAGTTCTATTGATCAAACTAATCCAAGTGTTACACAATTAAATGATCTGGGAAATATTTCAGAAGGAAGTGATGAAGGTGTTTCTGCTCTGTTTCGTCCCTTCCCGGGAAGAGGGGATACCGTGGTCACAGTAAATACAGGTTATTATATACCTATATATTATAGTTGTACATATAAGGGCCAAAGATGTAGTTTTATTAGTCTTACGGTAAATGGCAATTTTATTGGGAAACTATTGGATAAGGGAGAAGGACGTATTGATTACACCGCCGCAACTCCATCGATTCAAGTTGCTGCTCGTATTACTGATGGTGTGTCTTCTCACACTTTACCAAGCTTTACTGTTACTAGTGCTGAGGCAAAAAGTTGTAATTTAGAAATTGACTTAGAATATACTTTTTTCACAACTCAAGTGAAGAAATATGAATATGTGTGTGATAGTAGTCGGGATATTCTCAGAAATAAAATTGAATTAACTCGTTAATTTGATATTAAATAATGAGAGGTAAGTATTATGGAAAGGGAATGCTTATTTTTTGTAACTCTTACTTCAAACATGATCATTGTGTTTGGAGTAAGGTATGGTCATTCTAAATCTTCTTTTCTAATTTAGCATTTTAATTCTTCTATTCTCTTTTGTTCTCTTGTATCTTGTATGAGATGATACTCATTTTTGATGCTTCCCCACTGCTCAATATACTCACAAATATAATCTTTATTCGGAGGTAACCACTGGGAGGGGTCTTTTGCTCCTTTCTTACGGTTGATAGATTTCCCTACAGGGATTAGGTTGTCGGGGTCGTTAGCAAACACTCTTTTTTGTTTTCTAGTCCAGTTTTTAGCACCACTTAGCCATGCTTCTTTTAGTGGTATGATGTGGTCAATATCCACTTCACTCGCATTGTAATAGGCCGTATCTGTATAAGGGTCATACCACTCACCACTGACTACTTTACATTGCTTGTATGTTTTGAACTTGACCGGTACTTTGCTATGCTCGATTAGTTCTTCGTGTCTCGTGTTTTGACAATCACCGTCTTCGTCAATCCAACCGCCAAATTCCTTGCGATTGTATTTGTTTGAATTGGTTTTATTGATTGGTTGTTTTTTATTATGGTAGTGGTATCCTATGCAGAGACCTTTACTTATTGATTTGCTGCTACAATTATGGCCACCTGATGAGTTGGTGTTGCCGGGGTGGGCAAGTAAAATAAGAGATAAAATGATGGCTAAAGCAATGAGTTTCAACTAATTTATGATTATTTCGGTTTTTCGCTAAGAATTAAAGGGAATAGAAGGAAAACTATCTAATAATTTACAAGGATTTTCATTGGAGAGCGTCACGATGTTATTCTTTGTCTACTGATGACTAAGTTACAGAAGCTAAGATGATTTAGATGTAAAAGGAATTTGGAAATCTACCTTAAGGTTAAAGTCCTTTAATAAATTAACTATATTGATACATTCTATTTTTTCTTGCTGACAGATAAGAGGAATTTTCTTATATGCTTTCTTATCCTCACTAGTAGTTTCCTCAGTAACAATGATGCCTTTTTCCATTGTTTCTTTATCAATTAATGCATATTTTATTAGCTGAAAGTCTGCATATTTTAAATATTCAATTTTTTCAACAGAAGTGATTGATTTTTTTAGTTTTTTGTTTTCCCATCTCTCCAGGTTCTTGTGATCTTCAGGGTTAAGAATTTCAATATTATCTCTACTATGAATTTCTTTCAGAAAATCCATTTTAGAGATTATTATTCCTTTTTGGATTCTTTTGGATTCTTCAAAAACTGCTTTCAATAAAATAAATGTTTGCAATTCAAATTGATTTTTCATAAAATTATTAAGGATACCTTCCGTATCGAAAGGAAGATAATATTTAACGAAAGACAGGAGAGAAGAAGAATCAATGTAGTAACTATCCATAAACAATTTCATCTATGTCTGTTTTTTTATCTTTATGTAAATGTGCTAGGACCTGATGCTCATCTAAAACCCCATCAAGATAAGCATTAGCATATATTCTTTCTTCTAAAGATGAAGAAATTGGTTTTGATGCTCTACCAAAAGATTTATTATTCCCATTTGCTTGTCTCAATAGTTTGGTTTTTCTTTCTTCTTCTTCTAGATACTTATCTATCCCGTCTTGAACATTACTATAGGTATCAGCATCTACTTTTTCTTTCTTATACAAAAAATAAAATAATGCTAACTTGCTTACATGTATTTCATTAGAAATCTCTTTAATGGTTTCGTGATTAGGATTAAGAGCTTCGGGGGATATTGATAATAACTTTTTTTTATTCTCTTCATCTACCAAAAAAGAAAAGGCAAAATCGTTACACCAACTTTCAATTTTATCTTTTTTTGTAATGTTGGTAAATAAATGATTATCGATATTTTCATCACCAAGTAAATAATGCCCCAGCTCATGAGCAAGGGTAAAAATTTCTCTTTTAAAGTTTTTATTTCTTTTCAAAATAATATTATTAGGTTTTATAAAAAAACCTTCTAAATTAGATCTTTCTTGATGAGAGTGATGCAATATAAATTCATGTACCATGATTTCATTGTCACCTAAAATATTAATCATTCTCTTTAAAAAGTCTCTTTCTTTTTTTAAAACTTTTGGTGGATATAAAGATTTTCTAATCTCATCGGCTATTATAGAGGGATTTTCTTTAATGGAATAGGTTCTAAATTTACGTCTTATGGTGAATCCTATTCGCTTACTGACAGCCGAAATCCAATTAATATGGTTTTGGATTTTTTGAATCTCTCCTTTGTCAAAAATAGTGATTTTGTCTCTTAAATTTTTTTTTCTAAAAAAAATATGATTTGATTGATTTGTTTCAATAGGAGCTGGGTCAGTATAAAAAGGTAAGCCTTGACAAAGAATCTTATCAATAGACTTAAGTACATTTAAACTAATTCCTTCTGGAGAATTAAAAAGTTTTTTTTCAGTGATTTTAAGGTACTTTTTCTGTTCTTTAAGAATATCAATAATTTTTCCTCGAGTAAGATCAAATAAATCAAGCGCATAATCAAGACGCTTAAGATTGATTTTTATTTTTGGTTTATTAGCCATTGGAAGTCTTCAAAAATTAAATAAACAAATACGACAATATAATTATAAGATATTTATAATTATCGTAACTTTTAAATTATTCATAAAAAAAATACAAATACAGTTTTTCAATAATCATAAATTTCCCCTCATCCCATTCGTCCAGAGAAAACCTTTACTCCCAGCATTTCAATTATATGTTTTGTCCTCGGGTAATCTGGATTACACGGAGTTAATTTGGAAGTGATAGGGCATTCCTCTAGTAAAATGATTGAACATTATTCAACACTTACACTAGCGAATATAACTGATTCCGTAAACAAATTTACGGAGGTGTTTTGCAACTATTTTGTAACAAATTATTTTTTTTTCGAAAAACCCTAGTAAAATCATTACTTATTGAAGAATAAGAATACCGAAGAAGGGACTCGAACCCTTATGAAGCGAACCTCGGTGGATTTTGAGTCCACTGCGTCTACCAATTCCGCCACTTCGGCAAATTAGTAAATTATACAATGTAATTAATTAATAGGGATAACTTGTCTGTCGCTTTCATTGAACCCCAAAAAGACACCCACAATTTGGTCAGTGATGATAAACTTTAGGGGTTACTTCCTTCATGAAGTCAATTCCATCCATCAGTTTATCCAAAATTAATTTCTCTATTGTATCTGAAGACCAAATAAGAGATTACCTTTTTCAAAAACTGGAAAAGAAAGAATGCCTCAAACTCACCCCGATAAAATTAAGAACAATTTTTTTTCTTTTTTTTCTGCCATTGAAGAAAAAACTTTATCAGCAAATGAGTTTCGTTTATTCCGAAGGAAGTTTTTTAGCTTATTGTTTTTCACTTTTCAATCAAAGCTATACTGGTCAGAAAAAAATCTTTTCTATGAAACTTTTTTTTGACGCTGTCGAATTTTGTTTTAAAAAAAATATCCCGATTATTTTCCTTGGGATAGATAACACTCAAAAAAACAATTTAGATAAAAACCTCAAAGTTTATTTTGGGAATAAAAACTTGATGTGCTTTATTACTCGGGAGATGTGTGTTTATCAACCGGAAGAGACAGTCAGTCTTTTAAACCGTTCGCATCATGGGTTGGTCATTATTGACAAAAAGGCAGGAAAGATATACAAAACTTTGCTGGAGAAGGTTCATGTCGGTGTTCTATTATTTAACCTTGATCATTTGAAAAACTATGAAGTCATTAGGTATCACAAGCAAACCAAATGGGATAAGATTAAAAAATTTTTTAAAGTGTTCCATTACCTTTTTTATTTGTTTTATCCAATTTTATGGATTTTTTCTGTATTTTTTTTCCTTTACATGTTTATAATAAGTAGGAGAAAAAAACTTTCCGAGTAAAAGGATTTAGTTCATGTCAAATTGGCTTTTTGCATATCAATCAATACCTTCAAAAATCAGCCCTGAAATTTTCTCTATTGGGAGTTTTGCTCTTCGCTGGTATAGTATGGGTTATGTGATAGGATTCATTATCACGGTTATTTTAATCAAGTATCGCATTCGGAAAAAGGAATTGACTTTTAATATGAATTTTAATGATGTCGATCAATTATCCATCTATGTGATGTTGGGCATTGTCATTGGAGGACGTTTAGGCTATGTATTTTTTTATGATTTTGCTTATTACATTCAAAACCCTTTGGAGATCATTTTGCCCTTTCGGTTTAACAATGGAATGCGGTTTGTAGGTATTTCTGGACTCTCCTTTCATGGGGGCATTTTAGGATTAATATTAGTTAATTATTTGTATGCTAAGAAAAAGGGTTACTCTTTTATTAAATTGTTTGAACTCTATGCTATAGCTACTCCTCTTGGCTACACATTTGGAAGGTTAGGGAATTTCATGAACGGAGAACTTTATGGTCGAGAGACAACCGTCCCTTGGGGAATGTACTTCCTTGACCACAACAAAATCCCTTTTGAAACCCTTCGCCACCCAAGTCAACTTTATGAAGCCTTTGGTGAAGGTTTTCTCCTTTTTTTGGTCGTTTGGTTTTTAAGGAAACGAGTAGTCACTGGAGTGATTGCAGGAGTTTCTTTATTAGGTTATGGCTTAGTGCGATTTGTGATTGAATTTTTTCGGCAACCAGATGCTATTTTTAAAAATCCAGGTGACGATTTGGGGACGGTTTTGGGTTTCATGACCATGGGGCAGGTCCTATGTCTCTTGATGATTATTGCTGGGGGAGTCATTATCTATCATTTTAGCCGAATTAATCAAAACCATCAAGGGAAAAGAACCAAAGCCAATTAAGTCATTAAGGTGCGAACCGAAAGACTTGAGACATTTATTCTAATGTTGACAGAGTGACATTGTCTCATAAAGAGCATCTATCCATTCAGTAGAGTAGGAAAAAAACCATAGATAACCAAAGGGTAATGATGCTCACGGTGAAGGAAGTGGTTAAGGTGGATTAAAGAATTTGTCTAATGGAAGAGGGTACGATCATTAATTTCTATGCTTGTAACATGTTAAAATTAACTTTCCCATTATCTTTCTTTAGTGAAAAGCATTAATCCTTTTAAAATAATTCATTTTCATAAATTTTATGAGATCCTTGAACAAAAAAGGGCTTTTTTTCTTGTTATCTTTTTTTCTAGCTTTATTGCTTTTTTGGAAGCTTTTAGCTTAGCCATGGTTATTCCAGTTATCTTCTCTTTGCTGGAACCTGAAAAAATTAATGCGATTCCCTTTGTTCAGTTTTTTTTAGAAAACTATTCTCCTATTAGAGGTAGAAGTTTTATTTTTATTTCATTGATCTTGGTTATTGTAGCTTTTGTTATCAAGAATATTTTTGTGTTATGTTTAATTTGGTATAATAATAAATTCATTCAAGATGTTCATTCTAATTTAGCTGGTAGGATTTATAAAAAATACATGCTAGGTTCATACATTCTATATATACAAAGATCCAATACAAAAATGATTAATAATTTACTTTCAATCCTACCTTTCTTCATCACAAATTACTTACAGTCTTTTATTTTTATCTTATCTGGATCAATAACATTTTGGAGTTTAATTGTCTTTCTTTTTGTATTGGATTTCGGATTAACACTTTTTTTCTTAATTTTAGTGTCTTTTTTCACACTTATTTTAATGAAGTTTATGAAGAAAAAGTCCTTCCAGTTAGGAAAAAAAATTATTGAATACTATGATCAAAGGAGTTCGTATCTTTTGCAAGGGATTAATGGTTTTAAAGAAATTAAGGTTTTAAATAAGATTTTTTTTTATGTCCAGAATTTTAGCCAAGCAGTCCAACGAGTTAATAGAACTACTTTGAAGGTTGTATTCTTAAATTCTCTTCCTAAATCTTTAATTGAAACTTTTTTTATTACTGCTTCAATCTTGTCTATTTTGTTTTTATTCTTCGCAAAGCAAGACGATTCTCAATTAATCATTGCTAAGCTGGGCATCTTTGCTTTAAGTGCTTTAAAATTCATTCCCATTATAATTCAATCTACAAGTGGTTTTTCTTTAATCATTAATAGTCTTCCAAAACTTGACATTATTTATAAAGAGCTCAAAGATGATGGATTAATAAACAACAACTTTAAAATAAGGAAACATAAATTCAAGAAGGAATTACAACTTAAAAAAGTTAGTTATCATTATCCTGGATATAAAAAAATAATTTTAAAAGATGTCAATGTCACGATTAAAAAAAACCATACCATTGGTTTGGTAGGTGGTTCTGGTTCTGGGAAAACAACTTTGGTGGATATCCTAATTGGTTTACTGGAGCCAACAACTGGTCAATTAGTCATAGATAATAAACCCTTAAAAGGAGAAGGTATTTGGTCGGACAGAATTGGCTACATTCCACAACAAATAGCTCTTCAAGAAGGTTCGATCAAAAAGAATATCGCTTTGGGAATAAAAGTTGAAGAAATCAATGAACAAAGAGTCTGGCAGGTATTGAAGCTCGCACAATTGGATGAATTTGTACAAGAGTTGCCCGATCAGTTGGAAACCAATATTGGAGAATCGGGAGTGAATTTGTCGGGAGGGCAAAGGCAACGGATTGGGATTGCGCGTGCCCTTTATCCTAATCCGGAAATTTTGGTATTGGATGAGGCGACTTCGGCATTGGATAATAAAACTGAAAATGATTTTGTTAACAGCCTTTATAATCTCAAATATCGAATTACACAAATCATCATTGCGCACCGTCTAACAACTGTCAAGGATTGCGATTTAATTTATGTGCTGGAACATGGAAAAATTGTTGGAGAAGGAACTTATCAACAATTGAGTAGAAATAATCCATACTTCAAAAAGATGCTCAATATTAAGCGGAAAAGACTTAAATAACTAAAGTCATTAGCTTTTTAAAGGCTGATTATTTTTTTCTTGAAAAGGTTGATGAGTAAGTCTTCATTTCTCGAACATTTATCCTTTTAAATGTGAATTTTTATTAGGTCTTCTATCCTGGTTGTGTAAGCTGGACTAAGGTTCTTTCGGTTCATTTTCCAATTTTTCATTAAATGCCCTACTGAAGCAATTCCCATCTGTTGCTTGGCATGAGTTTTATTAATGGTATCGATGGTTTTTTGTAATTTCTGTAGCTTAGGATTGAGGTTTTCATTTTCGAAAAAGGTAGGTTGATAATCTTTTATAGAAATAAAATCACTCAAGATCACTCCAGCTCGTTTATAAGAATGGGGTTTCCAAATTTTATCAAATGATCGACGCGCTGATTGGAGAAACTGAGAGGTCTCATTGGTGTGTGTTAAGCGGATGATATCCATTCCAGAGTAGTAATTTCCCTTATGGAATCGATTGGTTTGGATGAAGATGTGAAGTAATCCTGCCAAACTTTCTTGTCGACGAAGTTTTTCCACTGCTGAATTCAAAAAGCAACTAACAGCATCAAAAAGATATTCTTTGTGAGAAACACTTTTTTCAAAAGAACGGCTTACACAAATACTTTTCTTGTTGGCTGTTCGGTTCAGATGTAGAACTGGCTTGCCTTGTAACTCTTTATGAAGTTTTTGTTCAATGATCGAAAACCTTTGTTTCACCCATTCTTCATCCTTTTTATAAAAATCATAAGCGGTAAATATTCCTAAAGCATTCATCTTCTTGGTGAGTCTGCGACCAATTCCCCATACATCCTTAATGGGTAGATCTCTAAGCGAGTCGGCAATCTTATCGAAATAGATTACAAATGGACATTGGTGTTTTTTAGAAAAATGATTAGCAATCTTTGCGAGTACTTTTGTTGGAGCAATACCGACACCTACAGGTATTCCAATCCAACGTGGAACAGTTTGATAAATTCTTGTGGCTAACTTGTTTAATTCAGACGGGGGAAACATAGAACAATCTAGAAAGGCTTCGTCAATCGAATAAATTTCAATGCTAGGAACGATAGAAGTTAAGGTCATCATCATGCGTTTGCTCATGTCGCCGTAGAGGGAAAAGTTAGCAGAGAACAGATGCACATCATGAGATTGGAGAAACTTATTCCATTTAAATTTAGGTGTTCCCATAGGCACACCCAACTGCTTAAGTTCATTACTTCGTGCAATGATGCATCCGTCGTTGTTTGAGAGAATTCCTATCGGCTTTCGAAGTAATTTGGGGTTAAAAACTTGCTCGCATGAAGCAAAAAAATTATTGCCGTCCACCAGGGCATAGGCTTTTCTTGAAGGATATTTCGTAGATAAATTTTTCGGATGATTCATAATTTAAAATATACTAAATACCATAAATCATGTGAAACAATTAATGATTATACCTACAATTTATTGGCGTTGGTAAGACGATCTTACTTGATGGATGACATAAGTAACCACTCCCCATACAATGGCATCGTCTTCTTCACGGATACGAATTTTATTAGGGTATTCAGGACTTTCAGAAGCTTCAGATTGTAAAAAGAAACCCTGTTTGTCCCGACAAAGGGTTTTGACAGTGAATTCCCCATTGAGAATACAAACAATAATATCGTTGATTTTCCAATTTAAAGAGCGGTCAATCACAAGAATATCACCATCGTGAATATTGACATCTTGCATTGAATGACCTCTTACTCTAGCTAAAAAAGTAGCAGCTGGGTTTTTGATAAGGTGGTGGTTAAGGTCTAATTCTAATGGAGTATGGTTTTCAGCAGGTGAAGGGAATCCAGCATGAAGAGGGTTTTCAAAAAAGGGTATCTTCTCTGATTTTGGTTTGGAAATAAAAATTTCAAGTGCAGTCACTGCATAAACTCACAGTATATTATAGCATTTTCACACTTCTTTACCTAACCTCATTTTAAAATTAATAAAATGTTTGAGAAAATAAATAATCAAGTGGAATTTCCAAAAATAGAAGAAGAAATACTTGAATTTTGGAAAAAAGAAAATGTTTTTGAACAATCAAAAAATATCAGAGAAAAAAACAAGACTTATGTTTTTTACGATGGACCACCATTCGCTACTGGTTTGCCGCATTATGGGCATATTTTAGCAAGCACTATTAAAGACATCGTACCTCGTTATTTTGCCATGAAGGGAAATTATGTTGAAAGGCGATTTGGCTGGGATTGTCACGGTTTGCCTGTGGAGATGGAAATTCAAAAAGAGTTAGGATTTAGCACTTCTAAAGAAATTATTGAATACGGTGTGGATCGCTTTAATGATGCTTGTCGCAAGATTGTCCTTCGCTATGCAGAAGAATGGGAAAAGGTGATCAGTCGGATGGGGCGTTGGGTAGATTTTAAAAACGATTATAAAACCATGAATATCAGTTTTATGGAAAGTGTTTGGTGGGTTTTTAAGTCTCTCTACGATAAAGGTCTTATCTATCGTGGTTTTAAAGTGATGCCTTATTCATGGAAAGCTGAAACCATTCTCTCCAATTTTGAAGAAAATCTTAACTATAAAGAAACTCAAGATCATGCTATTACCGTTAAATTACCTTTAGTGGAAGATGATAAAACTTTTTTCCTTGCTTGGACAACTACCCCTTGGACACTGATTTCTAATCTCGCATTAGCAGTGGGTGGCGACTTGGAGTATGCCAAAGTTAAAAGGGGTGATGAAATTTATTATCTAAGCGATGCTAGTTTAATTCGTTTATTTAAAAAGGAAGAAGTGACAGTTATTGAAAAACTAAAGGGTCGCGATCTTATTGGAATAGAGTATCAACCACTTTTTAACTTTGCTAGTAAGGAAATTAAAGATCATAAAAATGCTTTTCGAGTGCTTGATGGAAAGGACTATGTCAGTGAAGAAGAGGGAGTAGGAATTGTTCAAATGGCTCCTGCTTATGGAGTAGAGGATTTTGAAATTTGCAGTCAAGCAGGATTACCTTGTTTCGATCCTATTGACAATGCTGGATTTTTTAATTCTAAAATTGACTTCATTGCTGGAATGAATTTTAAAGAAGCGGAAAAAAAAATCATACAAAAACTTAAATCGCAAGGAAAATTGTTCAAACATGAAAGCATCCACCATAGTTATCCTTTCTGCTGGCGTACGGATACTCCCTTGATGTATAAAGCAATCTCTACATGGTTTGTTAAAGTGACCGATTTTCGAGATTCGATTATTTCGAATAATCAAAAAATCCATTGGGAACCTAAACATATTAAAAATGGTCGCTTTGGCAAGTGGCTTGAAAATGTCCATGACTGGGCTATCAGTCGCAATCGTTTTTGGGGAACGCCTCTACCCATTTGGGAGTCTGAAAACGGTGATATTTTGTGTTTTGGTGATATTGCTTCTTTAGAAAAGGCTTCTGGAAAGAAGGTAACAGACCTCCACAAGGAGTACATGGATGTCATTGTCATTGAAAAAGAGGGTAAAAAATATCGCAGAATTCCAGAAGTGCTTGATTGTTGGTTCGAATCTGGGTCGATGCCTTATGGACAGAATCATTATCCTTTTGAAAATAAGGAAGCCTTTGATAAAAACTTTCCAGCTCACTTTATTTCTGAGGGGCTTGACCAAACTCGTGGGTGGTTTTATACCTTATTGGTTATCTCCAGTGCTCTCTTTGATAAACCTTCTTTTCAGAATGTGATGGTAAGCGGACTCATTCTTGCAGAGGATGGAAAGAAAATGTCCAAAAGACTAAAGAATTATCCCGACCCTAGCTATGTTTTATCAAATTATGGAGCCGATGCTCTTAGGGTCTATCTCATTAGTTCCAGTGTTATTAAAGCTGAAACACTCAAGTTTTCTGAAAATGGACTAAAAGAAATTGTCAAGTCCATCATGATCCCATTGTGGAATGTGTTTTCCTTTTTGACTACCTATGCGAATATTGACGGGTGGGATCAAAATTCTCACTTTGAAGTGGAAGAGCTCCATCATCCTTTGGATCGTTGGCTTTTCTCCTATCGACAAACCTTAATTGAAAAGATTAATCTTTCGATGGAAAATTATCAGCTCTTCAATGCAGTACCTCCTATGATTGATTTCATTGAAAAGCTCACCAACACCTATGTGAGAAGGTCAAGAAAAAGGTTTTGGAAAAGCGAGAATGATGAGGATAAAAATCAAGCTTACTTCACCTTGTATGAAAATCTCAAAAGTTTTGCTGTCATCCTCGCTCCTTTCATGCCATTTGTTAGTGAAAGAATTTATCAAGTTTTAAGAAGAGAAAAAGATCCTATTTCCGTTCATCTAGAAGACTACCCTACTTATCGAGTGATTCAAGTTGATAAGGAATTAGAAAAAGAGATGGAGTGGGTGGACAAAATTCTCTCTATGGCGAGGGCGCTTCGTCTTAAAAATCGCTTAAAAATACGCCAACCTTTAAAAAAGATGATCATCGTCAATAAAAATCATGCTTGGTTAAAAGAAATATTGAATCAGAATTTAACTACCATTAAAGAAGAGATCAATGTAAAAGAAATTAGCTTTGAATTTAATGAAATAGATTATGTCGAGTATCAAGCTAAAATAGATTTTCAAAAACTGGGTAAGAAATTCGGAAGCAAGATCAAGACCATTAACAACAAGGTGACTTCCCTTAGCAATGAAGAAATTATTCATATTCATGAAAAAGGGAATTTTTCTTTTGATTTGGATGGTGAGACAATCACCCTGGAGCTTGCCGATCTTGATATTCGCCGACAAGAAAAACAAGGACATGTTGTATTCAATCAAGGAGAGCTTACCTGCGTTTTAGATGTTGAACTTAACCAAGATTTAATCGATGAAGGATATGCTCGTGAGTTTATTAATCGAGTGCAAAAGAAAAGGAAGGAAATGGATTTGAACTACACCGATCGGATTAAGGTTTTTTTCCACAGTTCTAAAGTTTTGAAAAATGCCATTGAAAAAAAATCAGATACCATCGAGAAAGAAACTCTTGCTAATGAATTATGTTTTGTGAACGACAATGAGGATGATTGGTTAAAAGATGCCGAGCAAGATGAACTTAACGAAGAGCAATGTCTTATTAAGATTACTAAAATAAGATTACTACTAAAATAAGATTACTAAAATAAAACTACTAAAATAAAACTACTAAAATAGACTAAGATGCATTGAGATGTTGTTTCATGCTATTCAATAACTCACTTTTGTATATGATCCTTTGTCATGGTAAAAAGTTTTTAAATCATTTTTAGCATAATTAACTTGCCAATTTCTTACATCTTTACCGAGTTTAAGATTGATTATAGCTTCATCATCAAGTGAAAGTAATTCATCTATGGAGACTTTACTTTTTCTCATAGACTTGGCGGTATGCTTTTTTAATACTGCATTTTCAGATGAAAAAACAACCAATAAAAAAATGAAAATAACCGCTGAAAATATTGAAACTGATAGTCAAAGCAATTCAACCATTTTTTCTTGGAAAGTTAAGCGATAAAAAGGTTTATTAAATGGAAAAATGCGTTTTAGTGGAGAAGGTCTGATATTTTAACATGGAGAATGATTCGATAAGCACTCGAAAGACACCTAAAACTGACGAAAAACCATCACAAGGACCTATATCACCCTGTTGAGATTTTGCTTGAACTCTAATTTTTATTTAAAAAAATGTGTAGTAGTACAGTTTTAATATTGGATATGATCACTTTACAAATAGTAAGTAAAATGTTTTTTAAAAGATACCTCGTAGGGCAAGATAATATTAAAAAATTGATAAAGTATATGGGTTGTCCAGAGTTTTTTTTAGAAAAATATCTTTTTAAAAACTTAAAATAACTTTTATCTCTCATGGAATTTGTATTATGCCAACCTGTTGAATCGGGGCTGGTATTCTTTATAAGTTTTAGATTTTTACCTATAGATAGCTTGTAGCCCTTATTATAGGCTCTTATAGTAAATTCATAGTCAGAAAGATAATGGGGTAACATTCTTGGATAAAATCTTCCAATATTTAAAAAATCCTCTACTTTAATAAATAATCCTCTTGTTGGTAGGCAATTAATTTCTTTCTCTTTTGTTGTACAGTTAAACTTTAATCTATCCCAATCTACATGTATTCCTTGACCTTCAACTAATTTGCCATTTTGATCGTACGCTTGTGCCACATATAATGTTTTATTACTTTTCTTTAGCAAATCACTACCTTCTTTTAAAAAATTTTGTGGAATGGTCGAATCGTCATTAATCAGTAGTATATTTCCTGTATTAACATTTTCTTTAATCCAAAGATAGGCGGTATCAAGACTTCCTCCCCACCAAAGATTTCCATCGCCTTTCAAAATAATGCTATTTGGGAGGTAATTTAAAACCATTTCTTCTGTTCCATCAGTAGATCCATCATCT
This sequence comes from Ylistrum balloti, assembly GCF_031769215.1. Lineage (NCBI taxonomy): Eukaryota > Metazoa > Mollusca > Bivalvia > Pectinida > Pectinidae > Ylistrum > Ylistrum balloti. Next base: position 9,726 of record NW_026783160.1, on the reverse strand, counting down.
ACAAGTATAAGTTGAAAATCTTTATAAGTTTGTAGTTTTAAGCACTCTATAAATAATTGAGTGATATTTTTTCTATTGTGTACTGGTAATATAATATATATCATTTTTTCTCTAAGATAATAATCATATTATCTCCAAGACCCAAACTATCAAATAGCCTAGTAAGAATATGAAAAAACTTTAATTTATGTGACAGGCGAATAATAACTGAAAAAAATTTTAAAAAAATGCTTTTTTATTTTTTTATATCTTGCCAGTTAATAATTATTAACATCAAAGCTTGATATAGGATAATAGTTTGGGTATAAGTTAACTAAATCAGATTCATTAAAATTATGACTCACAAATTTATACTTAGAATCAGCACATCTATAAATTTGAAATTTTTCTGCTCCACCTAAAAATTTTACATCTATACTTTGGGTTTGTCAAGTATTTTTATTAAATTGTAGTTTTTTAATTTGAGTTTATTTTATATATAATTACCTTTAATTTCTTAATGTATTTTTTTAATGTCATTTATTCTTTTCATTCTATCTTTTTTCTATTGAATGTTGAAACATTGTTAAGCCGATAGATAGATTAATTATTTGCATGATTAATTGAAATACCGAAATTTTCAGAATAGAAAATTTAGATTGAATATTATTAGGTGCTTCCTTTATTTTTTATTCATAATGATGTTATTTATATGACATTACCTTAAATTCAAAAACAACTTCAATTACTTTAGACAAAAAGTATTATAAAATTTAATCAATGGTCACTTTATATAAACTTTTAATTGCATTGGTTCTTTTCTATCCAATCCTTCTATTGTTTTTTCATGGTAACAGTAAATTCAATAATGCTCATCAGTTAATTCCCAGTTGGTATCACGACTTAGAGAAGAAAAAAATCTTTAAAAATCAAAATGATGATGGTCGTGAAAATTTCAATCGCAACTTTTTTTTTAATAAGAAATCTCTCGTTTATCTCAATCGAGATGGGATTGCACTTCATCAAGTTAACCTTGATCCACACACCATGCTCACCATTAAAACAGATTCGTATATGATTTACACCAAGGGGGGGAACCTTATTGACTTGTACGACAATCGTGGAGAGAAACAATGGTCATTGGATACATACGCTTTTCCTTCAATAAGTCCATTCAGAGGAAACATCGTTTTATTCAGCAGTGATCACAGTACCATTTCCATTTATGATAACAACCGGAATGAAATCCTTTCTCAAAATTATCTTGGGAGTTTAATCACTCATTACGATTTTTGCGAACTCAATGATACTATCGTTATTTCGACTATGGATGGAGATGTCTATGCTTATGATTTTGAAGGCAAACTCCTTTTCAAAAAGAATTTCCTTGGTAGTCAATTCAATTATGTCAAAACAGTAGAGTGCTCTCCTTCCAGCAATTCGATTGCCGTTGTAAGTGGGCTTTATCCAGAAAAAATTACTTTGCTGGATGCCCAAGGAAAAACCATTTGGGATGGGAATACCCAACAAGAAAGACGAACCCGGGTTAATATTTTCATTGACGAAGGAAATGGCTTTCTCTTTGATCAAAGAGGCAACCAACTTTTTGTTTTAGAACTTGCTACAGGGGAAGTGAAAGAAGTTTTTTTATTTAACCTGTCGGAGTTTGGTAATATTGAAAAAACATTGGTTTACGCCATTAATGGCTGGTGGATGATTGCCGTTAATGGAGAACTTAAAAGAGAAGTTAGGTTGGTTAGAATTGTTAAGAATGGAGTAGAGGTTTTTCTTAAAAAAGAATTTATCGATGACTTTTTAAGCTATATCGAACTACAAGAGAAAGAGGAAAGTAAAAATATTAATTTTACCGTTCATTCCAATTCATCTGTTTATACCTACCGCCTTGTTTTATAGATCCTTTAAATAATTCAGAAACGCATGGATGACCACGGGGTGAAATCCTCTACTTTTGAGAAGTTTTTCAGTTTTTCCGAATTGCTTGTCTTGACTGTTAATTGGGTATTGGTTTTTTAACATCTCCAAATCATCAAACTTTTTCATCTCAACTAGTTCCTTTACCGTTTCATCTTCTTTATAACTGCCAAGGTGGTAGAAAAGTTCCTTCTTAACAAAGAACCAAGGACGGGTGCCTTGATGATACCTTCTTTCAATGAAATATTCAACAAATCTTGATGGGTTGAAAAAGTTGTTTTCCAAAGCCAGTTTGACATATTTGTCCATCTGTTGAGATTGTATTTTTCTTTTTTGAAACCATTCCCGTAATTTTTTTGGAGATGTCTCCTGCTTGGACAAAAAATGAAGCATCTCGTTTTTTGTCGATTCCTCAGCTCGTTGAGCAATTTGTTTTATTTGATCGGAATGGTAGCTAATGCATTCACCCGATTTGAAAAATTCCTTGTGGACTATGTAATCAAAAGTGAATTGTAAAACATGATCTAAATACAGACCGTAACGAATTGGAGAAGTTGAAATTTTTTTTACAATAATTGAGGGATTCACAAATTGAAAAAGGAATAAAGGGAATAAGAAACATAACCCAATAACAAAAGAATTCCAGCCCATCTACTCAATTTTTTTTCTTTTTTTATCACTAAAACAAAAAAAACAAACAAAGTTGCGATAGTAACAATGGCGACGGAAAAATTAAAATCTTGATTATAGTTAATAGGTTTAAACAGTGAAACAATTCCCAATACGAAACCAACATTCATGATATTAGAACCTATAACATTACCTAAAGCCAAGTCAGGATGTTTCTTGGCGATTGCTACTATGCAGGTGATTAATTCGGGTAAGGAAGTACCTACGGCAAGAATAAAAACTCCGATAAATGCCTCGCTTAAACCAAGTCGTTCTGCAATCAAAACTGAATTTTTGATCACTAATTCCGAACCCAAGTAAAGCCCTAATATGCCTGTTACGATGTAAACCCCTATCCGAAGATTGCTTGCAGAGGCTTCTTCAACTTCAGGTTTGTCAAGAGTATTCTTGGTGTAAAGGCGGTAGAGGAAAAGAAAAACCATTATTAATAATATGGCTCCTTCATAATGAATAAGTTGATTAATCTTTGATTGATTGAAAAAACTAATAACAAAATTATCACTGACAAAGAAAAAAAAGACGAAAAGAATGAACAGAGAAAAAGGTATCTCTTCAAAAATGGTCAATCGAGTAATGTTCTTAATTGGACTTAAAGTTACTTGCACTCCTAAAATTAGAAGTAAGTTGAACACATTGCTTCCAAGAATATTGCCTATTGAAGCATCATTAAGGTTGTCTCTTGCTGCTAGGATGTTGACGAAAAGTTCGGGAATGGAGGTACCGAATGCTACAAGGGTGATTCCAATAAAGCCAACACCAAGATTGAACTTGATAGCTACATGAATTGCACCATTGACAAATAAGTCAGCTCCCTTTACTAGAAGTGCAAAGCCAATGATGGTTAAAAGTATTTCGAGAAAAATCATTAGTGGTTAAATGTACGGCTTGGTTATTGGAAATGGTATTTGAGGTTCATTAAAATATCATTGTTTTTCGCAAAATCAACTTCAAGATCTAAGAATAGATTGTAATCATCCAAGACAAAATTCCATGGTTTTATAATATTTTGTGTAAAATTAAAGGTGCTATTAAGATCGTGTTCTAAAGAACTGGCTTCCCCTTTGTCTAAAGATGAGAAAGACTTTATCCTCATGCTGAACATATCATTAATCGCTAAATAATAACGATGATCAAATTCTAAAGCTATATTTTGATTGTTTTTTTTATTTAAAATACTTTTTGGGTTTGCTTGAAGTAGAGTGAAAGACAAAATAGATAAAACTATAGTATGGAATAATAATTTCATCGATTACTTCTCTACATTAACGGTTTAAGAGTCGATTGACGTCATTGAAATTAACATAGACGATTAGAAAAACTAAGAAAACCACTCCTACCAACTGTAAAAATCTCAATGCTTTTTCAGGAACGGGTTTTTTTCGAATCATTTCATAAATGATCAAACAAGCATGACCACCATCTAAAACTGGTATGGGAAGCAGGTTAATAACAAAAAGAGAAATACTAATTTTAGCTAAGATAAATAAAAAATAACTCCACCCTTTACTATTAGCAACATGGTAAGAAACTTCAAAAATTGCAATGGGACCTCCCATGACTTCCATCGGGAGGTCTCCCTTGATTAACAAACTAAAAAAACTTAATACCTCCTTAAATTCCTTTCCTATTGTTCCAACAGACTTGCCAAGTGAAGTAAAAATATCATAGCTTATCATTTTACCTTGCCCAACAAGGTCAACTAAGTACCCCTCCTCTTTGACTTCTAATTGAGTTTGATCATAGGAAAAGGAAATGCGATTGCCGTTTCTTAATAATTCTACATCTACTTGGTTATTGTTTTTTTTAAGATTGATGATTTCATCACCGACTCTAATACCTGGCACGAGTTTTGCCATTTTTTCTGATGTTTTGGCGACTTCCTGTCCTTTCTCTTCATTTACAAACATGGTGATTCCAATAACATTTTGTTGTCTGGACTGATCATAAATTGGAGTAACATTAATATCCAAGATGTCTGCATCTCTTTGGACTTTTAGGCTAATGGGGTCATTTCGTTGAGCGGATTGAATGAGAGGAATAACTTCATCCCATGTTTCAGTGAACTGGTCATCAATAGACAAGATCAAGTCGCCATTTTTTAATCCTGCTTTTGAAGCAGGATACCCTTCTAAAACGCTAATCCTCGGCATGTAAAAGACACCATCTTGGTAGGTTTCTTTTGATTCAATAGTCGCGTTTTTAATCGTATGAAGCTCACCCTGCATGTCAACATAGGTTAAGTCTATTTTTTGATTGGGATTGTCTCTAATCAGACGAATGATGCCCATATAAGAAGAACTTTTAGTGAAAAAATCGGATGAATCTTTCTTTGCAATAGTGGGATTAACCAATGAAACTGATTGAATTGCATTACCATCCCTTAGACCTTTTTGATAAAAGTAGGAGTCTTTTGATAGATTGTTTACAACCAATGTATTTTCTGGGAAGATGCCTAGTTGGGGTAGAGAAAAATCATTTTCAGAAGCGGCATCTTGAGGTAACTGAGTTTGAATAGAGAAAAATATCTCTTTTTCAATTCCGTTTTCTTTTCGTATCACTTTAATTTTGCTGGTATTTTGATTATCCTGAAGAGCGACTGCAGTGATAATATCTTCTAAGGTCTGTGTTTGAACTCCGTTTACTTCTACAATTTCATCGCCTATTTTAAGTCCAGATTGGATAGCTGGAAGACCAGGAATAAATCCCCCAATAACATTGCTTGAAAAGGGTATCCCAATCATGAAAGCAATGACAATGAAAAAGTAGGCAGAGATGAGGTTCATTTTAACACCAGCGAGAATAACAAACAATCTTTGTAGAGGAGTTTTAGAAAGGAAGTGGTCATTTTCAAATTTTGGGGTTTTGGGTTTGGCTTCTTCACCCTTAGAAGAGGGTAAATCCTCTTGTCCTTTCATTCTTACATATCCACCAAGTGGAATAAGGGATAAAATATACTCTGTCCCCTGGCGATCTTTATAAAAAGTAAAGATGCGTGGTCCAAATCCGATGGAAAATGTATAAACTTTGATACCACATATTCGTGCTGCTAAAAAATGACCTAGTTCGTGGATAAAGATAATGAAGGTAAGACCCAATAAAATATAAATAGTTATCACAGTAGAATTTTAACATGAACAAGATATGGGTTCTTCTATTCATTGCCAGAATTTAAAAAACTGATTGATTTTTTTTAGATTTTTGATTAAAATTAGTTAATGATTTTTTTAAAAAAAGAGAAAAATATAAAATGTTTATCAGCATTAGTCGTTTTAGTAATGATATTTTTCATGTTTGGATGTTTCAATCAAACTAAAGAGGATCCCGAGTATGCATTCAGTCTTTACTTTGTGTTGAATACATATAAGAATAGTAGTCTTTATAGTGAAAAGGATATCACCTATAAAATAATAGAAACCAATGTTGTCTTCAATGCAGAAAATATAAAAGTAAGAGCCATTGTTACCAATACCACTAATATGGTTTTTGCTTATAGTTATGATTATGAAAATAGAGCGGGGATAGTGAGTTCCTACAACGATGGGAAATTTGATGCAGCTTATTCAACTAAAGCAACTGTTACAAATTCAGACAATTCTGTCTCGACGAATTATAATTTTGATTATCCAAATGTTTTCCAGATTTTTGAAATTCTTCCTGTTCAACAACAATCCCGAATATACTATCTTATGCCTCCGTACTATCTTAAATAAAAAACAAAGACTTTTCCAAGACTTTCTTATGGTGAGAAATTCGATTAAGTTTGACATCTTACCTTCTTTTTATAATTAGGGGGACATGCTATCCATGTTCTCCGCCATGCTACTTGGGTGCATGATCAAGTGAAGATCATTCCTCAATCTCAATTGTTGCAAGTTGAAAAGACTTCACAGATATACAGTTACTTTGAATGGCTAAGCAAATTTATATTGACTTGGTTAAAGAGAAAAAATCTCTTCATTTTTTATCTTCTTAAATAAAATTTAATGAATAAGTTAATGATGGGTTATTAGATCGTGGTAGAGGATTTTTATTATATAATAGTAAATCTATACCGATTCGCCATTTTTTAAGTGTTTTCTCAAATAAAAAAATATTTTTTATTTTTTACAATTTTTCATTTAATAATTTTCCTCTTAAGTTGTTCATCTAAGTTATCTCAAGAGGATTTGAAATTGTCGATAGAGTTGGATCCTTTCAATAGTGCCCCTCTTTCAGCTTATGCTCATTTTAAAATAGATTATTCCCATCGTATTAACGTTGATTTGACGGTTCTTGGGAAAAATCCATCTGGAATACCTATTTCTTATTCTGCCACTGGGCTTGAGGGCGAATTCTCTCTACCTCTACTAGGTCTCTACTCTGATTATGATAACTTGATTGAATTTAAGATTACGGATTCAGTAAATCTTCAAAATCAATTAGTCTTCACCAATGTCGTTACGACAGCTAAACTTGAAACAAATTTAGTTGTACCTTTAGACATTTTTATAAACAAATTGGACAGGAGTGACCAAGCTACTTATCTTGTAGATAATTTAAAGATTGCCTTTGATCAAAAGGGGGATATTCGCTGGGCATACAATGGGGATTCTTTTTTAAATTACGGCAAGTTGATGAATGGAAACCTCCTTATCATGTCTAAAGAAGACATCCGCTTTCGTTATCATTATAAAAAATTCTATGAGGTCACCATGTTAGGAGAGGTGGTGCAAACGTATGATTTACAAAAATATTATGGTCACCACGATGTCTGGGAGATGCAAGAGGGTCCTTACAAAGGGGACCTCTTAGTCGCAGCTAATGAAGCAGCTCCGAGTGTTTTAAGCAATGCAGGTAATGACGGGGTAGGAGAAGAAGACTACATTGTGTTGATAGATCGAGAAAGCAATAAAGTAATTAAAGAATGGGATCTTAAGAAAAATTTCGATGAGAAAAATCCAAATAAACACCGCCTTCCGCAAACTTCTAACACTCATCCCGATGATTGGATTCATTTCAATTCACTTTATTATGACGATGAAGATAATTCGATTGTTTTCTCTGCTCGCTATCAAAGTGCGGTTGTCAAAATTGATTTTGAAACAGGTAAACTGATTTGGATTATAGCAGACAATAGTGGTCGTCAATGGGGAGATGAGAAAAATACCTATGGACAAATTATATCGGACTATGTCCTTCATCCAGTTGATGCATTGGGGAAAAATATTGTTGATACAGGCAAGATTCATTTCTGGCCTTATGGACAGCATGCTGCAAAAAGGATAGATGGAATAGTTGGAGAACAGAAAAATAAGGGTCGTGAAAACATTTTAATGTTTGATAATGGTAATTACCGCAATTTTTTTCAGTATGGCAATACTAAAAATCGAACCAAATCCCCCAAGTTTTCTCGGGCAATAGAATACTTTATAGATCGAGAAAAATTCACCATTGAAAAAATTTGGGAGTTTGATTATCAACGTCAATTTTATACGGTTGCTACGGGGAGTGCAGATTTCTTCTCTAATCAACATCGCTTAATTGGCTTCATGTGGGTAACCAAAAACAAACAAACTCCTCGAATCGTTGAATTAAACTCGCTCGATCAAATTGTTTTTGATGCTTTGGTGAACCAAGGAAAAACCTTCTACTACCAAGTAGAAAAATTTGATCTTTATCAAGGGCTTTAATAGAGAAATTTTGATAGAAGGGTTGCGGTGTAATGTTATGATTGGTGATGAATGGAGATAAGCTATGAACAAATTGCAATGTATTTCCCCTATAGATAACAAACTCTTTGTAGAAGTTCCAACCTTAACAGACGATGAAGCAAGGCAGGCAGTCGAAACTGCTAGTAAAGCTCAAAAACATTGGAGAAATGTGCCTTTGAAAGAGAGGATCCATAAGGTCAAGGAAGGGGTGAAAATTTTAGGAGAAATGAATGATGAGGTAGTTGTGGAATTAGCTCACATGATGGGGAGACCTATTCGCTACAAAGGAGAGTTTGGCGGGGTTAAGGAGAGAACCCTCTACATGGCAGAAATTGCCGAAGAGACCTTAGCGGACAAAATTATTGAATCGAATGAGAATCTTGATCGAAGATTGGTCAGAGAACCACACGGTGTTGTGTTAGTCATTGCTCCGTGGAATTATCCTTACCTTACAGCAATTAACACGATTGTTCCCGCACTCATTGCCGGTAATGCGGTTATTCTCAAGCATGCGACTCAAACCTTGTTGGTTGGGAAGCGATTAGTGGATGCTTTCCATCAGGGGGGTGTTCCCCAAGATGTTTTTCAAAATCTCTATCTAACCCATGATGTCACAAGTCAGCTGATTAGTAATGGAAGTTTTGGTTTTGTTAATTTCACGGGTTCGGTCAAAGGTGGAAGGTCTATCGGGAAGGCAGCTGCCATGAGTTTTACTCCAGTGGGATTGGAGCTGGGAGGTAAAGATCCTGCCTATGTAATGGAGGATGTGGATATCGATCAAACGGTTGCTTCTTTAGTAGATGGGGCCATGTATAACTCGGGTCAATGTTGTTGTGGAATTGAAAGAATTTATGTTTGCGAAGAACATTATGATGAATTTGTTGAAAAGGTTGTTGAGTTAACTTCTAAATATAAACTTGGCAATCCGCTTGAAGAAGAGACGACGCTTGGTCCAATGGCAAATGTCCGCTTTGCAAACGAGGTTCGAGCACAAATTAAAGAGGCAATTGAATCAGGGGCTAAAGCAATGATCGACTCGTCTCACTTTCGCGAAGATGACGGTGGGTCTTATCTAATGCCCCAAGTCTTAACCAATGTTAATCATGATATGAAGGTGATGAAAGAAGAGAGTTTCGGTCCTATCATCGGGATCATGAAAGTGAAGAACGATGAGGAAGCGATTAAGTTGATGAACGATAGTCCCTATGGATTGACGGCTTCTTTATGGACTGACAATTATGAAAGGGCAAGGTCAATCGGGAGAGAAGTTGAGACAGGAACGCTTTTCATGAATCGAGCCGATTTTCTTGATCCCGCACTTTGTTGGGTGGGATGTAAAAATACAGGAAGGGGAGGTAGTCTCTCTTTTTATGGTTATTATAATTTAACTAGACTTAAGTCCTATTATTTTAGAAAAAAATAAATTCTTTATAAA
>NW_026783159.1:0-56283 GCF_031769215.1 Ylistrum balloti | reverse complement strand
GGAATTGAAGGTTGTGTCAAAAGTAAACAACACCTTCAGATGTCTAGCTTTGTTTTTTGTACCGAGCTTTATAATTTGTCAAGTCTGCAATATTATTGGTTTTTTGTTAGTTTTCACTTTTAACACTTTTATCAATGAGATATTTTTCTATATTTCACAGGCAAAACTCTAATAAATTATGTCTTTAATTAAAATAGTAGACGCCAACGTTGGAGTTATATTGTAAATATTTTTCACTGATACTTCTGTATTTTGTATCGTAAACTTACCACAGAATACAACTTAGGGATATAGAAATTCTGGCACGACATACGTTAAATAAAATGCTACCAAACTATTGAAATAGAAGGTTTAGATCTCGAGAGATAAATTTTCTAAAACATTGGTTGCAATTTACGTGCCATTGTTTTGTGTAACCAAAAAGTCCACAAACATTGCGCAAGCAACCCTTTCTAAACCTGCGAACCGACTTGAATGAAACATCGTAGAAAATTTAAGCCTGTTAGAGTGATTTCTATGAAGGACTATAATTGCTCTTTTTACTTTCGTTGATATTTAAATTTTGTCAACACTAAGAATTGAACCTCACAGGAAGCTTGTGACCAGTGAAAAATAAAAAATATTGTCCAATGATCACTTGCATGCATCATTTTAATTTTCATCGTATTTTTCACATTTTATTTTTGTCTTTTACATCTTAACCTTGCCTATTTCTATCATATCTGAAAGAAATAATCAATAGGTTTAGCTTTCTAATGGTGTCTTATCAAAATATCAAAGACATGTTTTTTCTAGTGGTCAAGAAAATTGACTTATTCGTTTGTTAATAACATACCATTACAAATGTTTCAAACACTCTTTCTACGTTTTCTTAACTCATACATATGTTTGAAGTTCGGATCAGACAAATATGTTTTGACAATTATTTCGATCAGTTATGACTTTTCTAAGATACCTCCTATATGTCATTTTACAGTACAGCTAACAGATCCTATATCGATCAGTTATGACTTTTCTAAGATACCTCCTATATGTCATTTTACAGTACAGCTAACAGATCCTATATCGATCAGTTATGACTTTTCTAAGATACCTCCTATATGTCACTTTACAGTACAGCTAACAGATCCTATATCGATCAGTTATGACTTTTCTAAGATACCTCCTATATGTCACTTTACAGTACAGCTAACAGATCCTATTTACATTTCTTAAGAAACTCATTTAATGCGACCGGAGAGGGGTTATTTTCGTCTAGCCCGTAGTTCCATAGTATAATCAATGATTGATTTTCCTTTCCTTAGGGTCAAGTTGGCAAATACCGATAATGGGTTTCTTGTTTATGTGATATTAATTATCATTTCAAGCTGTTGAATGGACTTTAGATAAGTCTACTTACAAATACCTACAACTTTCACTACAATATTTAGCTTCCCAAAACTATAATAATACAATCTCCCCTTAACATGCCCTTACTTAGAACCTCGTAATTTTCATGAACCTACAAATCATGGTGTTTTGAAAAGAATGCTTTCTACAGCTGTCACTAAGTGACTGTAGAATTATTAAAGTTAAACCCCCTTATTTGACAAAATTTTAATTATGGAAAATTGACACATCGAATAAATAAATTTGCTTAACAAATACATGACAACCTGCTTATACAGGAACTCGGTGACATTTACTCATCAGCAAATCTACATATAAAGTGTAAATTGTACTACAGATCATTCATGTTCTCACATTTTGTTGAGTAGATGTGTAAAAAAACACTCACCAAGGAAAATATTTTCAAAAAAGAACTGACTAAATTTTAGAAGAAAAAAAACTGTACACGCAAAAGACTTCTAACATAAAATAGTCACGAGTTTATTGAGCTACTAATACTTCCTATGCACGGGACACACATATAAACATACAGATAATCACTTACCTTTAACTCTTAGCATCATTAGATTGTGCGGGAAATAGAACGAACATCAGCTGTATGGTCTAGGAGACATATAAGTTTTTCAGAACAGAATGCAGATACGGTGAAGGCATATTTCCTGCCGCCAGTCCGTAACTTATAGAGCAATATATTGGGAATGCCATCAGAATTCAAGTCAAATATATTTGTGGTAAAATTATATGTCATATCATATTAACTGTTTGGTGTTAGTCTAGAAATACAAAACACCTAAGAATTAATTAAGTTTAAGAGCTCTGGTAAAATAAATTAGTCCTTCATGCATATACACAAATCTACAAACAATTCATTTAGATTGAGACATATACATCAACTTTCGCCGTCCACGAATGTAACGACCTGATTTCCACATTTATGTTGTGTGTTTCAGTCCATCCTTGTACTAAACAAAACCAATTCAACAAATAACAGATATCTCGATGGAAGTTGAACAATTTAATAAAGATAATGGATGATATATCTATCACCTTCACAACTATCATATATAGATGAGTTAGTAATTTGCTTTGACAGTCTAAAACACTAGTTGAATACTCTTTATGGAATACTGCAGAACTAGAGCAATAAAGAGAGATAACACTGTCATTTTTACCATCTCTGACTCCGTAGATAGTTGCTCGATAACATTTTTTTCGAAGTTCTGTCGTTACTTGCTCACAACGGCTTAGTGATTAAGGACCATGACTAAACGAATGAACGATTCTTTCATGCTAGTGACGAATAAGAGCATTTTTATATCCCGCCTGGCGGGAAATTTATCGGGCATCAATAGTTCCAATGCGGAGACTACTTGGCAAATTTCTCTTTGACAGAATGTCAAATAATATTACACAAATACATCGAATCAATTATCTTTCATGCGTGGCGAATGAAAACTATTAAGTCGCTATGATATGAAAAACATAACGTTGGAATCGTGTTAATCAGTGAACAGGTAAATACACGTATTAAATTCGGAGTAGCACCTGACATATATAGGCGAGCATAGTAAAACATGTTTCAAAACAAATACATATATGTACGTTTTCATGATAACCCAAAGCGTCATACAAACCATCGACAAACATCCACACGTCTTTTTTGTTTTAAGGACGATAATTAACATACAGATAAACTTATATTGTCAAGATAATTATTAAGACGAATTTCTAAAGAAGCTAATTCACTTTCAAGAGGAAATTCGACATTTCCCATTCAAGTTGCTGGTGTATCACGAATCAGTTATGGAACTTACGATACCATTCCTCAGAAATTATTGCTTTTTACCTGGCATTTAAAAAGATAATTAAATTGTATCTAATGTTTCATAATATAAATACTATTGTTTTATCATTATTGACCATATTCAGTGGAACTACACGGTAAAATTCGGTGAAGGATAGCTGGCAGCTAAAACAACAGCATGTTAGATACTCGTGAAAAAGAGTTTAGAAGTAAGGATAGGCTGGAAGGTTATCAGTTGATTTAAATCTGATGCGAGTAAATCATATATCAGTTTTTTGCCTTTGTTTATCTGATCAATTGTATATTAACTTATTTGTCTCCCTTTTGCCGTTGTGCATATGCTACAATTCAATGTTAAACACAAGCAGATAAAGTCTATTCGATTTCATTGTCAACTTTGATCAACTTTGATGGATTTTGTTCTTCACATATTAGTTTCTTCACACATCAAACAAGGCTGCCGGATGCATTGATATCACCAAATATAATACATAGACACCATGTGTAAAGGTCGGAAACAGTATATGAAGATATACACATGTGCATAATGGAACAAAGTGACAGTACAATTGTAATACTTTACTCTTTAAAATTCCTTCTTTGTGATGAGAAGTGGAAGCGTTAATTATTGTTTTGTATGCCCCACATAATAGTAAGTTGTGGACAATTTAGCGTTTGATGATATTGTGATTGAGAATTCGACGTGTTTTAAATAGCACAACAAATACAACAAATTTTCTGTGATCAGCCTTTCACAGTAGATTTGCTTAAACGTTTACGGAGAACAGGCTGTGAACTTCCGTCCTATAGATAGGTTAAAAAAATAATCTAGAACTACAAATTAACCCTTAAAGCGAGCATGTAGAATGGAAAAATAACTATAAGATTAAAAAAACTTAATTAATGTAATACATAAAGTCATTGATAATCCGAAACTCATTCTGCTTAAACGTGTAAAGAAAGTTGAAAAATTGAATTTGGTTTCATGTAAGTAAAATCCACACAAGAGCATGCTAATCGAGAAAACGTGTTCATAAGTAGCTAATCCAGTCAATAGCACGGATTTTCATCGCTAATAAAACCAAGTCTATTGTATTTAATGTGGCGTCACATATATTGATATATAGACGAATGTCTTTAGTTTGAGAAAAAAACTCACATAATAGCTCTTTGATGACTCAAAGATCTGAAAGCATCTCAATAGAGATCACATAACATTGATCACTTTGCGTTCGTTCTAATATCTTCATATTTGAAACATTAATACATACTGATTGAAGTCAACATCAGATGTTTAGCTTCTTTGCGCTGAAGTGTTGTTAAAGAACTATTTATTCATCGTACCCTGACTTCTGTTTGTGGATATTCTACAAAAGAAATATACCATTCGCCGCCATTCATATATTCTTGTTATTAAATTGCCAGTTTTTCATCATCAAAGCAGTCACTTTCTCTTCCCTACTTCTGGATGGTATCGTAGATGTTTCTTACATTATCAACTTTTGACAAATCTAATCCTTCATAGTTGCGACGGTCATCGGTGATATCTTCAAAAAGTAAAGAAAATATGAACATATTACATGTTAAGTCTTCTTTTATAATGGGATGTTTGAGTTCCCGGCGTTCTGTTTCCCGTTATAAGTCCATATCTCGTTTATTATGCAAAAATATCGATGTGTGGCAGGATATCGGGCTTTTTAAGCATATATACATCACTTGTATCAAATTATTAAAAAATGGGATTGTCATCAAGAAGATCGACCCCTTGACCAAGGAATGTGACAGGAAAATCGGATGACTGGATATTATTAATACAGACGTTTAAGTAGGCCTACCCAGATGCTAATGATTGTTGTGGACAAATATCAATTTTGGTATTGTTTACAAAAGTCTGCAAGATTCATATGAGTGTAAGCTGATATACAGGTCACCTGACTAGTCTCTTCTAGCGAGTCAAGCGGTACTAAGTACATGCACTGACTTAAAAAAATGTAGATATTGTTTAGATCGAAGTCCGTGGTATTAATATAATTGTCCGCCTGAAGAGCTAAGGGATGGTCGTTAGATCTCAAGCAGTGTTAGAACCTTTTCATTACTTTTGTACC
Source organism: Ylistrum balloti (assembly GCF_031769215.1). NCBI lineage: Eukaryota > Metazoa > Mollusca > Bivalvia > Pectinida > Pectinidae > Ylistrum > Ylistrum balloti. Next base: position 50,985 of record NW_026783159.1, on the reverse strand, counting down.
TACTAGTGTATGACAAGAAACCGCGACTGAAGCAGATCTGACACTTGCATCTGATAAAATGAAAATAAGACCCGTGTCTTTAAATATCTAGCTAGGTCGTGATGATTATACCAATATGGTTTATATCTTTTTCAATCATACAATACTCCTAAAGTCTCAATGAATCATAATATTTCACAACAATTGCGAAACAAGTCGTTTTCTAACTTGTTTATCACTCTTGTTGGCCCAGATGAATGGATAAAAAATCTGATTGCCATTCTATCAGTCTTCCATTTGCCAAGTGCACCTCGCGATGCTAATCTGAGTTTTTTCACGTAACGATTCGCCATTGTTTTATTTGTGTTACAAGCGACGCCACGACTTACAGCGTTCGCATAGCTTACACACTAGCGCCCCTCTGTGGTTAGTTCCATGGGTGAGCCCCAATGTATATTCTATCTACATCATATACAATGTATATAATGATATCAACTATAGACTTGAGCATGTTCCAGCATTATCAACGCTCGTCTTTGAACCTTAAGATATCATCGCTATGTTTTATAAAACAATGATTAATGACTGATGCTGTGTTTTAACTCACTTTTCGTCTGCATCTCAAAGACTGTCGACGGGATCGAAGGTGTTTTAATCTTCTTTCTGAAATACATTAATCCAGCTAGTGTTGAATCATCTGCCTATCAATGAATTCAGAATAGGTATCGTTACCTAAATTTAACTAATATACTCACGTATAAATATTGTGATATTATCAACCTTTACTCAAAAATATATATTCAGTCTTTAACGTTTGAATTACAGAGTATGCAACTGTTTAGTTTGACATGCTTACGATTGTCTGAAACAAAACACAACGAAACCGATATTACAGCTAACGGAAATGGCCAGAAAAGTGCCTAGAAGTGCGTAACCAATTACAACTCTGGTATTCTGAAATCTATTCATTGTACCTTATTATTGCAGTTTTACATTTAGGGGGTCATACTTAACTAAAGTAAGATAATCAAAATGCAAATGTACATACATTCAAATAATACATATAATCTTCATTTTAAAATGTGGTTTTGACCTTATCAGTGAACAATTTAAACTAAAACTGAACGTGATGTGCTTACTATTCCGTTATCTCCAAGTCCATTTTCCACCCGTTTGTTGTTAGATGTGACGTTTTCTAGTTAAAAGACAAAATAAGACCGGTTTATTCAACTATAAAACAATTATATACATACTTATTTTAAAAAATAAATAAATGTATTTTTTACTTTATAAAGATTACTTTTGATACATGACGTTCCTATCCATCCATCTGCCCATCCGGGAGTTTCACATTTCCCGAAGATATAAAAATACCCACCTTTGGCATAGTGACATTCCAACTGACATCCAAGACCTAAGTGAGTGGAGTTACCAGCTGCAAAAAAATCGAAATTTAAAAAAAAAGACAGAAAAGAATTAAATGTATATTCAGACGATATTATGTACATTACAATGTTTCTAAATGGTCTTTTTAGTCATATACACAGAAAGGACCAATCTGATGATTTCATTTCAACTCAAGTGATCGAGTTTTGTGTTATGTTATTCACATAATTATTAACAGATATTTAATGCATAATTACGAAATTTATGATTGTGAAGTGTAAGATTTATCTAATTTATGTTTAATAACTCTGAGTTTCAGTGGTATTTAGCTGAATCACTGTTTAGTGAATGTGATGTTATAAAAATATATATTTCTGCTGTATTATGGAACGCGCATCTTTAAAGTTCTGCAAGAGTTATCGGACTTGTTGTGATTTCCAGTTTGTTTACATGTGTTTTTCAGTACAGCTAGGAGCTGTTTTACTCAATTATCTTCATGTGTCATTTAGATCTAGTGCTAACCATTGAGTAAGTACCATGTAAGATGTATGTACATAACAGTAATTTAGTGCATTAACTGTGTCAAAGTCGATAATCTTACCTAGAACTGGGATTTACTCGAAGCGTGATTTGTAAACCGGAACACGTGTTTGCTTGGTAGGCCTTCTAATGCATTGAGATTACTAAAAGTTTGAGACACCACAGTAAGAAATCAACGACCTGCATGGAAATGACGTCATCAGTCACAGGCTCCCGTCCCCGGACAAAAAGCACCAAAGGTATGGAACAATTTGAGCATGCTGTTCTTAAATACCATAGAAACATGTCAAACAAACGAAAAAATCTAGAATCAGTATTATCTGCGTTGTTTAACGCAGCCACCAGCCCACTGGCCGACATCAGCAACATTAAGGATGACTTCTCCAGCACCTTCGCAGATTATAAAAAGATCTCGACAGAGTTCATGTCCTTCCTGTCCAGAAACCCATGTAATCAGAGTAGCAGGGAATACTCATCACAGTTACTTATTCTAAATGTTTTGACAGACAAGTACCAAAGAGCCTTATCAATGATCAACGCTGAATTAGCAGAAAGTAAACCAACTTTATCAGCACAAGGGTCTGTTAACACAAATGTGCCATCAAAGCATAAGTCTATGAAATCAACACAGGGATTTGTGAACACACATGTATCATCAAAACATAGGTCAAGGACATCAGCCTCATCTACAAGGTCCATGGTTAAACAACAGAGGGCTGACACCGAGATTAAGAGGGAGCGACTAAAGCTCGCAGAGGAAGAGGCTTCAATTAAAAAACAACAAGCTGTGCTCCAAGCGGAACTTGATGTATTGGCGGTAAAAAGGGAAGTTAAGGAAGCTGAGGCCAAGCTTATAACTATGCTAGAACAACAAAGTGACAGTGATGACAGCAGTTTGTCGTATGAGTTAGGAGAAAGGTCAAGTAGAGTGACACGATTTGTGGAGGAACAGAACTTGAGGCTTAATCTCTCCTCAGAACCTGAAGTAAGTAAGTTTGTCAGAGGGAGTAGCGTGTCGTCTCATAAGGGATCTGAGTCATGTATCGATGAAGCATCAGGGTGTTGTAGCCATATACCTTTAACTCAGGTTAGGTTTGACTGTTCACCCACTTTGTTACAATCCTCCCAAGGATACTTCATTTTGAGTCACCTACATGTACCTCCAATGCCAATACGTTGCCTGGAAACCCCGAACCACGTACGCTACAGCCTTCAAAACAAAGTAAACAAATGTCGTCCACTCCGGGTCCATTGCCATTGTTAGACATATCATCAGTCACTTCAACCAACAATATATCATATGCAATTACCTCACCAACGACAAATGCCTTGAACCCGGATGCGCAAGAATTTCACCCATCACCTACAAAGCACCTCTTGAAAAAGGATTTACTCCTCTCTAGACTCACTAAGTTCACAGACTGCCCAGAGACCTATGCTGTATGGAAATCTAGTTTCAGAGGTATCATAACAGAGCTTGGAGCTTCTGCTACAGAGGAAATGGACCTCCTGGTAAAATGACTAGGTGCAGATTTCAGCAGGCAAACCCTGAACATAAGATCTGCATACCCTGAGGACCCAAAGGTAGGGGTGGCAAGAATCTGGGAAAGATTAGAGGATCGTTATGCTGGTCCAGAGATGGTGGAGGCTTGTCTGAAAGCCCGTGTCGCTGCTTTCCCCAATATTTCAAACAAAGACAGTAGTCGATTGTTTGAACTTGTTGACCTTGTATCCGAGATTGCTGCTAGGAAAGCAGGAGTAAACCCTATAGTGGCCAAGATACCTGTTAGTATACAGCAAAGGTGGACTACACATGGCATCAAGTACAAGAAAAACCATGGTGCGTCATACCCTCCTTTCACTGTTTTCATAGAATTCCTGCCTGCGCGACATTGCAAGGGCGAGAAATGACCCTGGGTTCAAATATGACCAGCCAGATGCGTCTACCACAATGTCAAAACCTGTCAAAACAGGAAACAGACCTCCCAAGGTTTTGGTATCTGCAAGAAAAACTGAGGTGGAAAAACCATCAGAGCTTGCCCTGTCCTGTCCTTTACATAAGACAAAACACACGCTCAACAAATGTAGAGGTTTCAGATCGAAGCCTATAGAGGAAAGGAAGAAGTTTCTTCGTGAGAACTCTCTCTGCTTTAGGTGCTGTGGCACTGGAAAACATTTGGCCAAGGATTGTGATGTATCCATAAAATGTGAAATTTGCAACAGTAACCGACATCCGTCAGCTCTACACATTACAACTCCTCTTAGCAAGTCATCAGTTCCAGATAAAGAACAGGCTAAAACAACTCCTACAAACCCTGTTAATTCAACATGTACACAGGTGTGCAAGAATCCCTTGGGCATGAGTAAATCCTGCGCGAAGACTGTCCTTGCGAAAGTGTACCCTACTGGCCAGCCAGACCAAGCTCTCAGACTCTATGCCATCATTGATGATCAGAGTAACCAAACGCTTGCTAGGACTAGTTTCTTTGACTACTTTGGCGAAGAAGGCAACCACACCGAGTATACGCTATCCTCATGTTCAGGCTACATTTCAGCTTCAGGAAGAAAAGCAAGAGGATATGTTGTTGAGTCTCTTGATGGCACAACGGCTATTGATCTACCAGATTTGATTGAGTGTGACATGATACCAGATGCCCGGGATGAGATACCGACTCCGGAGGCTGCCTTTCATCACCCCCATTTACGTGAGATAGCAGATTACCTTCCGGCATTAGATCCTAAAGCCGATATTATGATGATCATAGGGCGAGACCTTCCCACTGCACACCATGTGGAAGACCAGAAGATTGGTCCACCTGATGGGCCTTATGGGCAAAGACTCAAACTTGGATGGGTAATTATTGGTGAAGTCTGTCTTGGAAGTGTTCATCAGACACCTTTCGTCACTAGCAACAAGACTTACACCCTGAGAAATGGACGTCCTTCCTTGATGGAGCCCTGTCCTAATTGCTTTGAGGTAAAGGCGGATAGCCCAGAGCCCTGTTTCCCTGTCTACCTCAAAGGACCAAACGATGATGTGCCAGGCTTCTCAGTGGAGGACAAGGAGTTTCTTCATATAATGGATTCCTGCATGAAAAAGAATTCAGAGGGAAACTGGTCAGCGCCCCTTCCATTCAAGCCAGATCAACCTAGACTTCCTGACAACAGATCTCAGGCCTTACAAAGAGCAATGTCCTTGGACAGGAGTCTACACAGAGACGCTGTAAAGCGTGCTCACATGACTGAGTTTATGGCCAAGATATTGAACAAAGGGCATGCCGAAGTCGCTCCTCCTCTGAAGGATGGTGAAGAACGTTGGTACCTTCCTCTCTTCGGCATATACCACCCCAAAAAGCCTGATAAGATAAGAGCAGTATTTGACTCATCTGCTCGATGTAATGGCATCTCGCTCACCAGCGTACTTATGACAGGGCCAGACTTAGTCAACAGTTTACTTGGTGTACTTTTGAGGTTCCACACCCAGCCTGTAGCCATTACAGGTGACGTCGAGCAGATGTTCTACTGTTTCAAGGTGGATAAATCACATCGGAATTTTCTCCGGTTCTTCTGGCATGAAGACAATAACACGTTAAAACAGCTTATCGAATACCGTATGACAGCACATGTCTTTGGGAATTCGCCATCACCTGCAGTGGCCACTTATGGTCTCAGAAAAGCTGTCGAGGGAGCGGATGCTGATGTGAAGGAATTTGTTCATCGTAACTTCTATGTCGATGATGGTCTGACGTCGACTTATGACGCCGATACAGCTGTGTCCTTGATGAAACGCACTCAGCATACATTACGAACAAATGGTAATATAAGACTTCACAAGGTCGCATCCAACAGGAGAGATGTGCTTGAGGCTTTCGGTCCAGACGAGCTTGCGGGAGATATCAAGAACTTGAACATGAGCGTCGACTCCCAACCTGTACAGAGAAGTCTAGGTCTCTCCTGGAACCTAGCAGGGGACTTCTTTACATTCAACTCACATCTTGAGGATAAGCCATATACCCGACGTGGGATCTTAGCAACGATAAACGGTCTATATGATCCACTCGGCTTTGCAGCTCCTGTTGTCCTCAAAGGGAAGCTGCTCTTTAGGGATCTCATTTCATCAACATTGGGTTGGGACGATCCGCTTCCTGAAGACAGTCGACGTGACTGGGAGTTGTGGAAAAGGTCCCTGAAGGAGTTAAACTACTGTAAGGTCCGTAGGTCATACTGTGAGTTACGACTTCATCAAGGAATGAAACAATGTCTGCACGTATTTTTCGATGCGTCCAAGGACGCCATTGCAGCAGTAGCGTATTTTAAGATCACGGAAGACGATGGAAACTCTCACGTCTGCTTTGTTCTAGGAAAGGCCAAAGTAGCCCCTCATCATGGGCATACTATTCCACGATTAGAACTTTGTTCCGCTGTCCTTGCTACAGAGCTTGGACAGATCATCGCTGATCAATTAGATGTCAACCCAGCAGATATCCGTTACCACTCTGATAGCAATGTCGTCCTCGGCTACAGAGGGGAGCGCGGGAACTGGAAAACTTTCGAATCTGGAGAGAGCAAAACGAGTCATACTTAGAGAGACCCAGAAAGAGGCTTTCCCAAAGGAAATCCAGAGCCTACAAAATTCAAAACCTATTCCTTAAGACAGTCACATTTCTTCACTTTCACCTTACTTGGACGAGGAAGGGATTTTGAGGGTAGGAGGTCGACTGGATACAATTCATTGGAGAAGAACCCAGTTAATCTTCCTGGCAAACACCATACAGCGAAGTTGATCGTTCTTCACTTCCATGCCAAGGTTCATCACCAAGGTCGACACTTCACTGCAGGCGCTGTCCGCTCCGCCGGTTTCTGGATCACCGGGTCCAAGAGGCTAATCTCATCTCTCATCCATAAGTGCGTTCGTTGTCGTCGTTTACGTGGAAAGACCGCTGTTCAGCTCATGGCTGATCTGCCAGCAGATCGCCTCACTCCTTCGCCCCCATTTACATATGTTGGAGTGGACATTTTTGGACCATGGTATATCTCCTTTCGTCGAACCAGAGGATCCCATTCCCAGCAGAAAAGATGGGCTGCGCTATTTACGTGCCTAGTCATACGGGCGGTACATATCGAGGTCATTGAAGATATGTCGTCATCCTCGTTTATCAATGCCCTTCGCAGGTTTTATTCGATTCGTGGACCTGTCAGTGTTTTTCGGTCGGACAGGGGGACAAATTTCGTCGGATCCACCGATGCTCTCGGAATCCAAGCTATCAACGTCGAAGACATGGAGATGTCTAATCATCTTGTCAACATCGGCACTGTTTGGCGGTTCAACCCACCTCATGCTTCACATATGGGTGGCATCTGGGAGAGGATGATCGGTACTACGCGCAGAATACTTGACTCCATGTTACTCGACGTGAAAGGAAAGGAGCTCACACACGAGGTACTGACAACACTCATGGCAGAGGTCACAGCTATCATAAACTCTAGACCCATTGTCGCTGTTTCAGCGGATCCAGAGGATCCACATGTACTCTCACCTTCCGTGTTGTTGACACAAAAATCGCCAGAATTACCCACATGTCAACTCACGGATGTCAATTTGAAGGATCCTTACAGGATCCAATGGAAACAGGTTCAAAATCTTGCCAACAACTTCTGGGATAGGTGGGAAAAAGAGTACCTTGTCGGTTTACAGGTGAGGCCTAAATGGCGTCAGGGACTTCCGAACTTCCAAATGGGGGACATAGCATTGATGGATGATCAGAACCCTCGTGTTGAGTGGCCTCTGGCTTTGGTGCAAAGAACATTTCTAAGTGATGACGGCAAGGTTCGGAAAGTCGAAGTAGCCGTGTGCCGTGATGGTGTAAGAACGACCTACATAAGGCCAATTACCCAGTTGGTACCACTAATTTCCACAGAGTGAGGTGTTCATTGATCTCTCAACATGGATTGTGCAAGATAAGTGATACGTGCAAGCAACATTTGAATTTTTTTGTAGTTGTGTTTATCGAAAGACACGTTCATCATATTTGTGTAGTAATAGATGCAATTGTATGACAATATATTAGTGACGTGTTTCACACGCCAGGAGGGGAGTGTGATGTTATAAAAATATATATTTTCTGCTGTATTATGGAACGCGCATCTTTAAAGTTCTGCAAGAGTTATCGGACTTGTTGTGATTTCCAGTTTGTTTACATGTGTTTTTCAGTACAGCTGGGAGCTGTTTTACTCAATTATCTTCATGTGTCATTTAGATCCAGTGCTAACCATTGAGTAAGTACCATGTAAGATGTATGTACATACCAGTAATTTAGTGCATTAACTGTGTCAAAGTCGATAATCTTACCTAGAACTGGGATTTATTCGAAGCGTGATTTGTAAACCGGAACACGTGTTTGCTTGGTAGGCCTTCTAATGCATTGAGATTTCTGTTATAAATCGAACATTTTATTAAAATCAGTTTCTTACCCTCTCCGGAGGTTCTGTGTGTGATATTGCTGTCCTCCCCGGAGGTTCTGTGCATTATTTCCGAATAAAAGTTTGAGACACCACAGTGAAAGTTTTGTAAGTAACTTAGTAAGAGTTATCTCCCTTGGACCACTATTTAGAGTTTGGTCCATGTAGTTTGTATTTGTAGTATAGAGTTATTGTTCTTGTCTTTTTATTAGAACTCTTCTGTGTAGAAGATAGTTAAGTGTTTAATGTTGTGTTTATTAGGAAAATCGTGGCGCTAGTTGTAAATCGTAGTCGCGCATCGCAGTCGTATACTTGTTGATTAATTGAACGATCTAAATGGCCAAAATGTTTGTGTTGAACCAAAGTGTAAGTGTAGTTTCGTTAGGTTGTAGCATTTTTTTATTGCTGTATTATCGTAAGTTAAGTGCATGAAGTGGTTATTTTTCCATACTTGAGCTCGTTATCGTTATAGTTTATTCGTAGCGCTAGGTAAACCCGTTGATTGATTGAGTCACTGTGCTTTCGTTATTTGTCATTTTGTGTATTCGCGACTTAGTGTTTGTTTTGTTGTAGTTCCTTACGTTTATCAGTAAATTAACACATGCAAAGACGACTGGTCTTATTTGTTTACACGCACAGTTACATTTTGCACGTAGATAGTTTTCTCACATGCCGTAACAATGACCACGCTTTGAAATGCTTTGAGAGAAAATACCCTTTTTTCAATATGAAAAAAATTTAGATAATTCATCAATAAGTTATTCAAGATCATATACACTCTTCACTAATTTATAAGTTTTCATTGTATTATACAGTACAAACACAAAAATAATGTTTGATTTGGTCACATCCTAAGCGTGTCATATGATATTGTCAAAAGCCCCATTCTGGAATTACTAACCACTGATAGAAGAGGAATCTGACGTAGCCAATGCCAATATGAACAGAATGCTGACATTAAAGCTTACAGTATTAGTGTTTAGGAATGTTTTAATTTAATGGCAGAAGGTGTTGCCGACCCGGCCGTAGCAATCACGGTACTGGTTTGCGGAGCGTAAGCCTAAAGGCAGGCACGCATTACGTTACGGCGATGTGTCAAAGCTTGGCTCAACAATGATATCTCGACAATGGCTGGTGTTGGAACTGTCCAATAATGACTTATATGACTTAATGGAGGTGCCAAGCGATAGGTACTCACAAACGTATCGTAATAACAAAATCCGACTGACAGCTCCATTTCGCACGAAATCTGCATCGAATATATTTAAGCTTAAATAAGAGAATGGACGAGTAGCAGATACCTGTTGTGACGATGATTTCGTCAGGGATGTCAGTGTTATTTTCAGATCACGAGTTGTTTAACTGTTTTTTAACTGGCATTTTCATGAGCGTATAAAACAACTGTTTTGCTTGCGAACACATGTACAGTAGAATTAACAGTAATGTTGCAGAGCGATAAACCATTGTATCTTTTCACTCGGAATAAAAGCAGACAGTCGACTTTCTCCACCAGGAAATGTAGTGATTAGATTATAGCTAAACCAATCGGAAATGAAATCATATACCTTCTGATTTCTACCGACACCAGAACACTGTTATTGATGAATCAACTAAAACACGTGCGATCGATGCTAATCAGCATACAGGTCAAATAATGATATAATGTATTTAGAAAATATAATATTATAATAGTTCAATAATCATATAAAAGGTTATATGTAATATTCGATAAATGGAGTATTTTTGAAGGAGAAAAATGTTTTCTGATCATTTTATCAAAATGAAGTTCCTTTGATATCGATATTTGTTATATATTTCAATTCAAGAATCGATATTATGTTGATCATGCTTATTTATCAAAGACAGTAGATTACTCACCAATCTGTACACACGTGTTTGATGGATTATTTTGAGATTGAACAATACACACAGAATATTTGTACATTATTTCTTTTCAATCATTATTTAATCTAATTATATGATTCTAGCAAAAGATGCTACATATATTCACTTCAAGTTACCACATATGTAAACACATCACGTCTGATTCATTTTGCATTAATTACAAGCTAAGTTTGTAGATTGATACATACGTAAGAAAAAAAATAACATCGACGAAAGTAGTGTGTGTAAAAAAAGTGCAGAAAAATGTATATCCCTCCCAGGAAAGAGCACATTGAGAACTTTTGCACTGATTCCAAACAACATCCGACATGTCACTATTCATCAATCCAAGAAAATATTGCCATGTCCTCGATGCAGAATGTGCATTTCAATTAAACCACTCGGAATACTAAAATGGTAAAACATCAAGTAAGCAGAAATCATAATATTTGCCAAATATTTTTTTCATATTCTTCATCTTTCAAAATTCTGCATTGTTAACTTCCAGAAACCGAGACCTTGTTAAGATTTATTCAAAAACAACAGAGATATCACCGACATGGCAACATAATCTTAATTCAAACTCCAATTCGATCAAACTAGGACAAAATTTTATCACAAGAAACATTTACATGAACAAGACAGGGAATTTCGAAGCCGAAGCGTACGAGTCTTCTCCTTGATCTTACTCACTTCATGGTCCCCGATGATGTAATTTTGACCATCGTAAAAACTCTTCATCAACCTGCATCTCTCGAAGCATTTCACTTCTTCCTTAAATAATATCACAATTAGACTGTCGTAATGCTTTGACAATACTGACTTAAGATAGTGCTTAATCGCTGAGATAAAGAAATGGGGAGGAATAGACAAGCTGCAATAAAGCGTTTCCGATACGGATTCCTAAGTATATTGGAATCAAATATTAATTAGCAAAGATTTCTTTTCCTTATCATAAACTGGTAGTAACATGATAAGCTGGTGTTTCGTTTTTGGAAAGACTGAATAATGTGTATGTAGTGCTTTCTGAGTAACTGGGTATAGGATTTTCTTTTTGAAAGCATTGATTGTATAAGTTATTTTCAATAAAATCGTTGACCGTGGTCCTAACATTGGCTAATATATTCGAATTCTTTATAATCTTCATTAAACATTTTTTTAAAATCCTTTGTTCTTAGTTTATACGTCAGCTCCCAAAATCTTGTTGTCAAGATTTCTTTAAAAAAAACAAAGAAAATACCGATACGATGAAAGTAGGGCAAAATATATAATACATGAATAGAAAACTTACATGTCACGAATTTTTTCAATTTTTTGGCTAAGAACAGCAAATATAAGGGGCCAAATTATATTAAAAGCGCTTGGGTGCACCGAAACCGGAAGAGTTTGTAACACTCCTCCTAAGATCAAACTTTGTTCTAAAAATCAAGAAAAAAACACATTTTTCTTTATTTAATTGATCGTAACTTTTTTCTTATGTCAAATTTGACAAATAATATGTGCTTAATATGACAAATAGATTCCAATGAACAAAATAAGTGGTTATAAGAAGCCTTGCGATGAACCCTTGCTTTGTTATGGAGCCATTTCTGAACCTTACCTTATACCCTCAGTTAATGTCACAAATTCTATGATAATTCAGGCCCTATGGGCCTTTTGAAAATTTTAAGTGCTATTTCCGCGGGGTGTATTAGGGTGCTATAAACATGGTTTGGATTAAATCGGGTCGTTGGCAAAATTTCATTGTTCGTGAAAGAGGTCCTTTACACCAATAAGACAAGATGTTTGTGAGGGGAAAGCGTGTTCTTTTTTCTTGACCAGATTCGCGATGTTACCTGACTTGAACTTGACTTTTGTTTTCATCTGATAATATTACATAACTTTTTTATATTATAACAATGACAAAATGATAAACGAAAGAAAACACATCTTACTCTGTTTATACTCCAAAGCTTCAAGCAGGGTATGTAATGATGACATATGAGCGGAAACTTGGCTTTCTTGAGGTTGATTAGTAAATGATACCTTGACTGCAATTACTTCCCACCCAACCTTCCGTACATCCAGGTATTTTACATATTCCACTCCTCACATCACAGTCAGAGTTTCCACAATGACAGGTCTGTTTACAGTCTCTTCCATATGTGTTGTTTACACACCCTGTAATACAATTTCAGATACAACTCGATGACAATACTAAACTATAATGTATTAACATCATCGAGATCCATCCTTTTTTTCATGGGTTTTTATTGTCTGTATATAATCACGGATGTACTAAATATATCTTCCCTCTCGTTCCGATTAGTATTACCCATCATATTCACTGCGGAATAAAAAATAAGACAATTGCCATTGGTATTATTTCCAATCGAACATATTTTCAAATTACACAGGAACTATTATATATTCGAATCCTTTATAATCTTCACTTATCCAACGTATTTTAAAATCCTTAATTCTTTGTTTATCAGTTAGCTCCCACAATAATGTCAAGATTTATTTAAAAGCAAACTAACGATGCCATGAAAGTAGGGTAAAATGTATATAAATACATAATAACGCGAATTAGACAAGGTGTTTGGGAGGGAAAGCGTCTTCTTCTTTGCTGACCGGACCCGTTATGTTAATCGTAGAAAGGCCAAATAAGTAAGCATATGTTCCCAGAAAGAACAGGAATGAAACGGGAACCTTTAGTCAAACTCACGAGCACCAAGCACGTCCAACTTCATATCACAACGGATTTGTCTCAGTAGGTGTTTTTCACTTCCTTAACCAGGACTTTAATAACATTGAACAAGGAACAATAACAAGTAAGTTACCTGCATCTTAAGAAAATCTTATTCAAACAGACATTCTATAAAACAACAGAAAATTAAAAACAAACTACCTGTATAAGTATATGAAGATGACAAGGTGTTCTGGAAGGGAAAAGGTCTTCTGCTTCGTTGACGACAAATACCATGTAAATCCTTGTCAATCCATGTAAACTGCGTCACGATCCCAAATAAGAACAAGATATATAAAAAAGAAACAGAAATCACAAGAAACACAAACGAGCACTGAAATCATTATGACTACCATACATCTTGAGAGAATCTTCATCGATCTTCATATCTCCAAACCTTGTGATTTGGGGTATTGCATCGTTCGTTAATGCAATTTATTAAGATAGGAAAACATGTTCAAAAAGACTTAAATGCATTACCTTGATTGCATTTACTTCCCATCCAACCTTCCGTACATCCGTATATGGTACATGTCCCACTCCTGTCACAGTCAGAGTAGGCACAGTGACAGGTCTGGTTACAGTCTCGTCCAAATGAATTGCTGCCACATTCTATAGACGAAGCAGAAGACAGAAGATGATCATGGGACATATATTTACATTTATTTTAATTATCGCTGTTACAGTTTTAGTAAAAAGGCAAAATTCATTGTTTTCGTTTTCATTTTTTTTTTTCTCTCTAAGATCTTGTTTGAATCATAATCATCATTTTACCGAAACAATATTATATTTTTATTCAGAATTTGTATCACCATTGTGATAAATATTGTCTAGATAAAACGGTATGACTGCAATATCACATCTGCTTAAAAGTCCACTTGAATATAGCAAGTTCCTGTCTATAAAGTTGACAGGTTTCGGGTCAAGATGTAATATATGTCATTGACTGAAATCTTATAAAGAGGTCACCTGCCGTTTTAGGGTCCCTTTTCGACTATAAAATACTATACCACTTAATATATCACGATCGTGCTATAACCACCATTCAGGGGTATCCAAAATTAAAAAAAAGTAAAACCTATATAATTGATGTATTGATCTAAAGCAACAGGAAAATAATAATATGTCAACAAACATAAAGTGATAAAAATATCAGCCAATCAGGTCAAGGCAGCCTCATTAAACAACTACGGAATTCGCCGTTAATCGATCTTGGCCAAGGGATTAGGGAATAAATGACAAGTGAACCAACCAAGTTTCATCAAAATCTTACCAGTCCAACAGAAGACACCATGTGGAAAGCAGCATCTTACAGTGATAACAGAAATCAGCCAATTAGGTCACAGCAGCGTCATTCAATATGTGCGGAAATCGCCGTTAATCAAACTAGGCCAAAGAATTAAAGTGACAAGTCCTAACAGTTCTTCAAAAGGATATCATGCGGAAAGCAGCATCCGATAGTGATTAAAGAAACCAGCAAATCAGGTCACAGCAGCCTCATTAAGAATACACGGAATTCGCCGTTAATCGAACTTGGGCAATGGAGTATTGTAACAAGTGTACCAACCTAGTGTCATCACAATCCTACCAGTCCTTCAAAAGAAAGCAGAATCAGGACGAACGGAAGGACGTACGGGCGTAACCGATTTGAATATATCGTTGTTGGACAGGAGATAAAAATAGCGAAACTAGCAGAGATGAACAAAAACATCGAACACACCTTACGTCTTACGTACCAGTAGAAAATGCTGACACCATAAGACCTTGATATGTTAAAACCGTCAAAATAGCACAGGTCAATAACGATATCCAGCTTGTATCACCACCTCTAAATTACCACTCAGTACTAATAAATATCCTGTTTACACCATTCGATTTAAAAACATTTTTTCACAATATTTACATTTCCACACATATCACGATGTCACAAAAAAACATATCATTGAAGTAACAGAAATTGAACTTCATTTTTGCAGTGAAAATATTTGCTTCATCAGTGTAAATCAATAGTAGAAAGGTGAATATTCAACACTGCTGAGATTGGCTTGACGTGTGGTCATTACCCTGATTGCACGTGTTTCCCATTCATCTCTCTGTATATTGAGGTGAAGTACAAATACCGTTCATCCTATTACAGCAAGAGTTAGCACAATAACAGGTCTGACTACAGTCTCGCCCAAACGTGGTATTCACATTCTGTAAAAACACAAAACACACATTATTCTATGAAATACGCAATAGCTTGCTAATAAAATCAACATTCTTTCTACTAGTATTTAAATGTTAGCATATTATATGCTATGTATCCTTCCTCTTAATTATTGCCTTTCATATCTATTTAGATGGGCAAGATATAAAACGAATTTATCGCAATGAAATGACAGTATAATATGCAGATCCACCACTGTACGTTGAGCTTTGTGTAGCGGTTTTACGTAAGGCCAGATCTTCTGAAAAAGGTGATAATAAATCGTGAAAATCAGATGTCTTTAGAGATGAAGGAGATTTTAGTATATCATTACTTCCAAAAGAGACTAAATATTACCTTACTGTATAGTACTCAAAGGTAGGGAGACTGGTTAGACATTACTGAGGTGGAAAGTCTAGTACGTTGGTACCGTGGAGATAACACTGGCATGTTAGTACTGAGGAGGCTAGATGGGTATATTACCACACCATGAATGAGTTAATGGTACGTTACACATGGTGAAAGCAGCAAGTGTTAATTTACTACTGTGAAGGGAGAGGTCTAGATTATTATTATGGAGGTATAATATTACAGAAAAAAAGACTTTTGTATCCTACCACTGAACATGAATATAACTATACTACTCAGAGGGGGTGTGGTAGGTTACTGATGGTGAAATTAGCTAGGCATGTTCCGTTTTAAGAAAGCTGCGATGGGAATCTGAAATTACAAATTGAAATATCCAATGCATTAAGGTTGTCGTAGTGTTCGGAAGTGGATTTTATATCTGCTGAATAGATACGACCCTAGTTAGAGGAACTAACCCTTGTATACTTACTAACTTCCTTACTTACATACTTACTAACTCACTCACTCACTCACTCACTCACTCACTCACTCACTCACTTACTAACTTACTTACTTACTAACTTACTCACTTACTAACTTACTTACAAACTCACTCACTTACTAACTTACTTACTCATTCAATTATTCACTCACTCACTCCCTTACTAACTTACTCATTCAATCATTCACTTACTTACAAACTCACTTACTTACTCAGACACTTACTCACTCATTCACTTATTAACTCACTTCCTAACATACTTACTTCCTTAATTACTTACTCTCTTACTCATTCACTCACTTATCAAGTCACTTAATTACTGACTTACTTACTTACGTTTTACTTACTTGATGTGTCGACGAAATATGTTCCGAAACATAGCACCGGAAATGCGATTGAATGTCCAGTTATTTCCAATTTGACGAATTTCATCCTTTTTAATTTGTCTGCCAGTTATTACATAACTCCGAAATCAGTGTTGCTTTTCAAGCAAGGTAAATTTATTATATACAGATTGTATGATAGCGACCAGGAAGTGATTGCTTTATCAACAGGTACCTGTTGTGTTGTATTAACAATTTCCATAAACTCTGCTGACATTTGTCCTGAATAGCTTCGCTTATCTCCGTTCATGCTATTGATACGAATACCCTGTTTGAATATTAGAGCTAATACTAGTAATATGTCATTATTAAAACATGATCTTCCTTGTATTGATCTTAGTTCCTACAGTAGTTACTTTGTGATCATAACGCTTGTTTCCGATGCTAAATCATTAAACCGGTTCTTGCTTTGATATTGTTTAGATTGGATAAGGCTTGCAGAGTGAGGTAAAATGGAAATGATGGGAAATGAGATATTTATAATGACAGGTGGAATGTGGGAAGGGGACAACTGTAATTGTTCTATACATGATAGTTGTGTCAAACGGTTACCATCCCATTCCCCTAACACCCTACCTCTATTATCACTTTAAAACAATAACATATCTTAGATTAAGTCTTAGTCTAAGGTATGATATATTGATATATTACACAAGAGTATAACCATATAAGGAAGATAAGTAAACAACTTGTGTCTCCGCCGCCCCCACCCTTCTCTGTATGTGCTCTTAACCATAAAGGTGTGGAAGCATTATGTAATACTCATAACGTTAGATTGATCCAGAATATGGATATGGTAATTACAGACTGGCAGCAACGCACAGTGTGATGTACGAAGGGACAGGTTTAACAAAACAAATAAGTCCATTCTCCCCATCCACCCCAGCCATGTACCTCATATGGACCACGAATGTATGAACCTTGTAAACAAAACTATCGCGCTGGTGTTGTCAGACGGAGCTTTTAGCCTCTAAGGCAGGAAGACAGATGGGAAGTAGTTGGCAGGGGGGAACAGGTAATTATATCCTTTATGTCATTTATATATGTTAAGGACAGAGTAGATACAGGTAAACAAACTGGGATTCTGACGGTATTCTGGCACTTCAGGTAGTTCATCTGTCGATTGCAATGTATCGGCCATATTCAGTTGTCTGGGGACCAATTTTGAGTTTTATGCAGTAATTAGCGTAATTAATCTTTAAGCTAAAATAATAAATAAATTAGGTTACTTAAATAAAGAGACGAAACAATATTAATTATGTTATATGTAAAGGGAAAGTGGTATAGATCTATATGAACCTCTCTCTGTCCTTTGTGAATAATTACCTAAATGAAAAAATAAATAAATAAGATGTGGATGGTTGGAGGAAGCCTCAGCCTATATGGACAAATGATAACCATTGTATAATATAACGTTATAACCTATTTCATAGAAAAACTAGCTTACCTCTCTCAATACCATATAGTGGTGGATCAAAATAAGTTCGGACTCCATCGGGTGAACACATTGATCTCTGATATCACTAACAACGTCATGTTTTAAATTTTTAAAGCAATTTGTCAGTGCTCTTTCACTTGTATACACTTACATATGTAAACAGCTGGATTTGATGTTCACTTCTTTAAAAAAGAAAAAGTAAAAATCATGAATAAATAATGTCCGTTAAAGAATTTATCAACAATGGAAAGATGAAACCATGACTTTAATGATATTGGTATCCTGCTTACTTGATATATATGAAAACCAATTATTCTTATAGTCTTGTCACACGGTTTGCTCTCAGAAAAAAACCTTGAAGTGGAAAAACAGGACGTTACCAGTACGTAATAGTTTTAATTCCACAATTGGTAAATATACGAGATTTTCAGAGAAAAGTTAGTAGTGTCTTGTATGTATGAGCTAAGTTTGTGACAACACAGTACATGTGCAATTCGAGAAAATTATGTTGTAGATTGTGGTGAAAGCCGAAACATTAATCCACACGTTTAAAAATATAGGGAGGTGCGCTAGCCCATAACCTTGATAAAGTAAGAAAATGTTATGTAGACAGTAGTTTCAGGTATTACGGCTCCGGACATAAAATCAACGTATCAATATAATTTGCTTTTAGGTCATTTGTCCCGAATAATACACAGTGTCCTTTAAGGTATGTCAGCTTACCTATTACTTGTCAGATATATATAAAGGTTAGTTTAATTATTGTCCATGTAGAGTATTTGTTTACATGTATGTCCGGCATTAGTTAAAAGAAATCAGGAAACATGTCCCTACTGATAAATAAGACTTTTTTTTATAGAAAATTGTATTTGAACAAAGCAAGCAAGTACATCCAGGTATAGTACAGATCGCACTCAGAACTGGTGATATGATAGGTCCTGTTACAGGTGAAAATGAATATAACGGCGCCCGTTAGGCAAAAATGAGTGTTTATCTTCCCTCTGTATTGGTTTCAAATCAACCGTGTACCCTGTTTCATAACAGTTCATCATTTATAAAACAAAACAAAGACCAGGAATACGTCTATTACATTTCCTATGAAACCAAATACTGACGTCAGTAAGTTCAAATCTGAGAACAGCTCTAATAGTATAGTTCCTCATGTTATCTTTAAAAACAATTAAATGAAACAATATGATCATAAAAGTAGCTTTAGTATTGCTATACAAGTTATTTTTAGTTTAGATTATTACATTATTTAATGTTTTCGTTGATTTTAAATGAAAGCAGTTTATTGCGCAGATCTACCAAACAATATGTTTGATGTTTCTTCGGGAATTAGTAAGTGACTACATTTTGTGTGCAACGGATTCTATATGTAGAATGTTAGAACGACGTCAGATAGACGAAGATGTCAAACTTGGTAATCTCGTATAATATGATGATAACATGGATTTTGTGACAAAATTACATATTTGACTATAAATTGGTTTCGATACAATTTGAAAGCTTTGTAAAATTATTTATCTTTGTGAAGGCCTCTCAAGTCAAAAAAACTGTCAGGATATTGATACCGAAGGTGACAGGTGACAAGGTTTGTTTACTTGTGATGCCTTTAGTTTTATTCTGACACCGACGACCAGTCTCATATACTACCATTAGGCGTACTATTAATATAAAGATAATGTAACTATTACAATTATATCTAGGATAAATTTTGGTTTGACATCTCAACTTGACCACAGAATTCATATCTATATCCTTGACCAGATTTCCCCAGTTATCTTTCGAGAATATCCCTGAAGTCACTCCTCGTACAGAATGTCGCTCTGCACAGACTGTCTCTCTCACTCCTCTTCCGCTCATTACTCTGTTATATGTTATGTAAACAACTCATACGGAATTTCATTGTGGAAATGGCTAAAAAAGACTTTCATCTCATTTATATATTTTCTTAACTCAACTTATTAATTCAAGAAACAAATGTCAATTATTTTACACATATAAACATTAACATAAAAACATAGACAGGAGACTACCAACATGTGAACATAATCATTATCCAAACTCAAATTCAATAAATCTAAAGTCAAATATATACGAATAGATATTTACATGGAAACCACTGAAAAAAAGTACAAGGAGAAAAAGCCCAGGTGATCCGGAAGGTTAAGTGTTTTTTGCTTCATCCACGACACCTGACATGTAAATCTTGATCATCCATGGTCATTTATTTTGAAACGATGCTTCCAAATGTATTTCAATATTTAAAAAAAACAAACGATATCGTGTATAAAAAAAATAATGCTGCTTTAAGGTCTACCGAAGATGTCGCAATTGACACCAAATATAACATATTCACTCCTTGAAATACGATTGTCTCGATCTGTTGGCACCCTGTTGCTGTCGAATAATTATTATTGCTTAACACACGGCTTTAGAAAACAACAGGCCTTATACAAATAAAAACAGTATTTGTTGATCGATTTGAAAAAAATACAAGGCATATATTGACAAAAAACTATTTCTGTCAGAAACTGTAAACATACTTACTTTAGAGTAGTCAGTAAATTTAGCACAGACACGTAAATTGTAATGCTTGAAATGGTCTGCTGTTAGCATGCTCTACAGGTGAGTCAGATGATTGAAGTTATCAAACTTATCAAAAAGTTGTTGTCTTATTTGTCATTTAAACCATGTTTATATATTGTTTAGGATGTAAGCAAACGTCTCGCGTTTACAGCCAGGAAAGTAATGACAAGACCGCATACTCTTGAGAAGCCTCTGCGTTAAACACTTTTATTGATAAACACGCTCAGCGGGGTTGTTAATTCATTCGGAGATTATGTATCGCAAGTGTAAACAGATTTCGGATGGGATGATTCGGGTCAATTCTAATATCATCAACATGAACGATATTATGAATATGCTATGTTACTTTTGCCTGTCATCAGTACCTTTTTGTATCCCATTTTCGTTCCTTTATATTACAAAAGGTCATTGTACTTCTTACTTTATATATGACAATGTATCTACCATATTAGGATAAATTAATTATAGATGGTAAACCCTTAGCGTCACATGTTTGTCAATGTAATCAATAAACGACTATTGAAGAGAATTGTACATACAGGCTTTTTTATGTCAATGAATCAGAAACATGATTCACTCTCTGAATATGTTTCCTCGCTGCCATAGATTTGATTGATTGAAAACATATTATCGATATGAAAATATAAATCTAAGTTTATATGCATTTCGATAGTTCATATACATACTCATTCCTGACGACGGTGTAAGCGGCAAGTCTTAACGACTTGGCTATTCATTGCACTGACAGAAATTTCATTTTGACATCACGTGGATCCTAGTGGACTAACACGTGAATTTTAAGTTGTCATGTGAAAACAGATAGTGAAAGGGTTAGCATAGGCGCGATCACTAAACTTCAAACCCATTGGACTGATCAAGTGTTAAAACTGCTGAAGATAAACGGTGGATTACTCCACAGTGCATTTATCTTACCATTATATATAGGACAGTTTCATGGCGTTTTTACGACAATAATCACCTCAGAAATACCACTGGCAAACGGAATTACAAAAAATTCATAATATGAATAGATACATATTGTGTTAATGATTCAAATAATTCTCGCGGTACATGTATATTCCTTGTCAGTGTCTTCAGTAAACTGTTCACTTTTATCTTGAATACTCGATTGGGTAAAACAAAATAGCGTTTTAACAAATTATTGATTTAAAAATGCTTCATCATAACCTACTGATATAAGTCGATAATATGGTTTATGTTTGCGAATAACCCAGAATGCTTGCAAAGTATACCAGTCTTCATTCAGAAATATGTGATAGCTCGGAACCTTGAATTCATTATTGATAAAACAAAATCGTGGCTTTTAGAAACTGCGGGAATATAAGAAATACTGAAGCTTGGAAATATGATATGGTGTGGGTATAGAAAATATTAACAGTTATGAATATTTCGACAAGCTATATAATCACATTGGAAATTTTCAAAAAACGCAACAAAAAACAAACAAAAAACAATAAAACACACTTTGTAGAACAATGTGAAAACGCTCTATTTCCATTGTCATATAAGCTTGAAAGTAGAAACGCATTGTTCAGTTTTTTATTCACAAGATGATATTTATTCTGTGATTCCATAAAGCCCCTGACATAGAAAAAAACGCTTTTTTAATTTCTTCAAATCTCCTGAATCAGCTTTTAATGATTTAGTCTCGAAGTGTTACGTTTTAACATTTAACAAATAGTCATTGTTTACAATTTCATGATAAAAATTACATGAAGACATCTCATTGATCAAATGTAAAAGTTGTAAGACATGATGATATTATGCACAAAAACTGAATTTATAACGTATGTGATCTGGAGAGACACATATTTCATTTAATTGTGATATGTAAATTATATATCGACTTGAGATTGAGATTTATAAAACGATATTATCACAGAAGACAGATGTTTAACTGATATAGCTGTTTGTTGCATACAATGCTAGCGAGATTTTAAGTTTAGGTATATATTTATACAAAGCATTTACTAATCGTCAATGTTAACTGTAATTATAAATTGTAAATTATAAATATAACAGTAAAAATGTAATTTGTTTTTCATTTCGAGTGGAGTGTTCAGCTAGTATTTTACAGATCAAGGTCGACAAGGTTAGGCGATACATATGTTTATACACACACACGTAATATAATCTTCTTGCATACTTTTTTAGACATGACGAAGCCAAGTATTCTGGAAATAAGTTCATTTCAAATAAAAAAACATATATTGTTTTGTGTTAATCTATTACTTATGGAATGGTTCTCCGAACTACATTATTACTGTACGAGTGTGCATTACTTATCTGACCATCGGATTTTCCCGTATACAACAGGACTCTGTATCAAACGGTCTTATGGCTTTTGGTAAATAAAAAAACTAAAACTGAATCATCGTCTTATAAACGGAGTTTTAATTCCTTAATCGGCAAAATACCGACCAATTCTTGCTGATCAGAGTACAGGTCTTAAGTATATTTCTACAGTGGGAAAAACATTCAAGAAATTGAGATAGAACCAATTTCTGTGCCTATACTTTTAAAAAGTAAACAGCTACTGCACTACGATCATTATGCTAATAATCCCAAGATTTCATAGCTAGTTTTGTGGTGATGTATTTCATGTTCTAAGCAATTTAAGGGGCGCAGGTTTATCACGAAATGGCCAGAACTATTCAGCATTTAATGATACATAAACTCCAATAAAAGAAAATAATACGCAATTCTGTAAGATTCTGTAAGTATCCAGTAAGTATCCAGTAAGGTATTTCTTTATAATCTATAAAACGAATAACGAAAATGTGAAAAAAGTTTGATGAAATGAAATTTGCATGATTAATGACATTTTCAGCGAAATGACAACCCCATCCAGGATGATCGGGACAATTGCATTCCATGTTTCTTACCGTGTTCTCATTTAGGAACGTGACATTACTTACACGGATGACGTCAATAAAGCAGAAGATGCGAACCGTTTTGCTAGAGAGATAAAAGCTACAGTTTTGGAACAAATCGTTTTAAGGTATTCTTTTAACTTTTAATAACTAGACTATGGCAGTTCATCAACTACTATGAAAGAAATCCAGTTTGATATGTAAAGCAAAATAGTTAAATTTTATATTCATTAATTCATGACTCTGTCCTGAATATATTCGTATCACCGACAATGTGCTGGAAACGTACACATAATAAACTCAAGAGATATGCCGCTATCAGTAGTGATCTGAAAATTAACCTTATATTGCAAGTAAGCACAAAATTTCTCAGCAACACGTAAGAGATCAAGCAGAATTATTCAAATACTTTATATCTTGCTGGAATGAAAATGTAAATGTAAGATATGTTATTAAACAAGTACCGTTATTATGTTGCATTGGATGGTATTATACTACAATGTCCAGGTTTATACCTAAGTTGTGATAAAATGATGGATGGTATTATACTACAATGATGGATGGTATTATACTACAATGTCCAGGTTTATACCTAAGTTGTGATATAATGATGGATGGTATTATACTACAATGTCCAGGTTTATACCTAAGTTGTGATAAAATGATGGATGGTATTATACTACAATGTCCAGGTGTATACCTAAGTTGTGATAAAATGATGGATGGTATTATACTACAATGTCCAGGTGTATACCTAAGTTGTGATAAAATAATGGATGGTATTATAATACAATGTCTACGTTTCTACCTTAGTTGTGATTAAATGATGGATGGTATTATAATACAATGTCTACGTTTCTACCTTAGTTGTGATTAAATGATGGATGGTGTTGTAAATACAATAGAATTGTTGTCATAAATACAGTTTTCTGAATTAATCATTGAAGACCAATGTAGTGTTTTACACGATGACTGAACACATGTAAACTTGAATGAATAAGAGTTGGGATCACTAATGATTAACATGGTTTGAAATATCAAAGGAATGGTGCTATAATTGACCCTCTAATGTATGTATCCATATGTATACATATATACGTTAAAGACCGTTATATGAAAGACAGATGATTAAGTGAATATCATATACATCATATAAATATTTGTGTTAGCATGGTAGCCCAGCTCAGAGACTGCAGCTTGTTATTTGTTGTACATGTCTTAAAAACAAAAAACAACAGGAAAAAGAAATGTTGTCAAATGGTCATTTATTAAAGGACAGGAACATTTCAAATACAACCATAATATCAATCACTGTGGTTATATAATATATAGATCTGAATGTCATTAACTTCAGTCTATATGTACAACAAAAAGATGGGGTACAAATCATCGGCACCGATGAGGGGCGCAAGATACATATGCATGGAGGGATACATGATATGTAGAAAAATGCACCTCATCACCCCATCCAAAGGCTCTGAACTGGTGAAGTTATCTTAGCCTAGAGACAGTGTTAAATATGTGTGTATAGTTATGGTTATGGGTAGGGATTTCAACTCTTTCAAATATATAACCCAGAAGAGGGGATGGGGCCACACCTAAGGGCCAGTTCTTACATTGTGAATGTGTTTATCTATTGATGCCAAGCATTGCCATATATAGGTTGAGGGTGGGAATCTCAACTGTTTGAAAGATATAACCATGAAACTGAGTCCCAAGGAGTCGGGCCAGACACCAAGGTCAATTATTACATCACGATCGTCTTTCTCTCCAGCAATGCTATACATGGCTATGGGATGGGGATCTAAACTATTTTCAAACACATTTCCCATGGTAAGCTCTTCCCTCCCTTCTGTAGGGGGCCGAGATCCACCCTATATACAATATTTTCCACATTCACCAAAAAATTAACCACGCCATATCCGATCAAAACCCCAACATTCCTGCAGGAGCAGTAGGATTTTAAAGAATTTGCTCTATTTAAAGTACTGGGGGTGGGCTATATGCCCCCTACTGGGCCCACCCCTCCCTCCCACCCCTCCCTGGGCCCACCCCTCCCGTCCCTTCCGACCAAAGGGGCCGAGATTCAACGTTTAAACAAAATTGTTTTCCGTTTAGACAAAGAAGCTTCTGACAAAATTAGACAAAATCCAATCATTCCTACTGGAGGAGTAGAATTTTAAAGATTGTGCTTTATTTTCCCTATCGGACCCCACCCCTCCTGCCCAAGGGGGCGAGATCCATCGTTTAAACAAAATTGCTTCCCCTTTATCAAAAAATGCTTCGGACCAAATTTGGGCAAAGTTCAATCATTCCTGCAGGAGGAGTAGGATTTTAAAGGACTTGTCAAATTTGCCATTTTTGGGCCCCCGCCCCTCAGGCCCCCATATTTGTTCAACATCCCGTCAGTTGTTCATGACTGGCAGCATTTTGTGGAAAACTGAAAGACGACGAACGCCGCGGTATTTCTGTAGTTCAATTGGCCATTCGGGCCAGATGAGCGAACAACATCTCTCTATCAAGACTTTGGATCAAACAACAATATCATAGATATTGGGAGTAATGTCCTCCACAGTGTCATAAGCATTTCGTGTTGTGTTAATGTGTGGCGTATCTAAACCTTCATAGGATCTGTTAGGGTCTCGTATCCCTGCAAAGAAATCAAAGGCGGTTACTAAAATTGTGAAATATTACACACAGGAACTGGAGAATATCTAGATCGTACGCTTATCACACAGAGAAACATCATCCGTGTTTTCATCCTTGTTTTCGGTCATGTATGGCACTTATGACATTTGCCTGACAAAAAAAAATATTTTACATGTCTTTCAATTTCATTTGACTTTTGAAGTGAGACTAGGTCTATCTTTCCCCCAGAGGCTCAGTATGTTGAAAAAGCTGCGAATTGTGACAATTCAATCTTATATCAAAGAAGAAAAAACCGAATGTAAGATTATTTTACCATAGGAGTTGAGCACATAAACGAGCATTTGTGATAGTAAAAAAATCGCAATGATAACTTAATCGTCGATACCCGCATTGCTTAACAATACATTTGGTGACATCGCAATAACAAAGACGTCATTATCTTATTACTTCAAAATCGAAACAATTAGAACCTTTAACTGACCACACCTCTGCTAAGTGTTAGTTCACAAGTTGGCAAAAAAAGGTTGGTATAACTGATGCTATTTGAATGATAAGAGAGTTGTATTGAAATAATTGGAATTGTGTATTATTGCAAAGTGCGTCCTATCATCACAAAACATTTCATGTAAGTTCTCCTTATACATTTAAAACATGATCAAGTGAAAACATGCCAGTATCTTCAAAAAAACATTTAACGTTTCGTTGTGATTCTCACGACTAATTGATTAAAACAAAGTATAGATACTTACGCAACATTTGCAATCCTCTGATAAATGGTGAGGTCCTCTGGTGTCTAAAGACAAAAATGTTTATTTTTCTCTTCAATTCTGTTGATGTTGTTTAGTCATCAGTGATATTACGATAATATCAATTTTCAGAGAGAATATTTATACATGTATCTGTATAGTTGTTTGTCAGCCTTTGGTATTACGACTCTGTTACACATACGTATGTTGTACACGATTTGTTTCATATCATTTGTGGATACATATTTTGTTCTGCTTCTTATCATCATTATTATTATTACAAGTAAAGTGGAAATCTCTATTTACATCCTATTCTATTTAAAATGCCACAGTATTTATTCCTAGTGTATATTGAACGTATAGAAAAGGCTATATAGGTATCACCGGTAAGTTGTGTTTACAATCACTAGTACGACGACTTAAGTATGTATTGTTTGTTAGCATTTATGAATTTATTTATTTATCTATTTGCAATAAACAGAAAGGACACATGTTCACATCCATCATATCATTCTACTAAATACTATAAGCCTTAGAAATATTGTCTTCCACTCACTAAACGATATAAGCCTTAGAAATATTTCTTCTGCTTACTAAAAATATAACCTTTAGTGATATTGTTTTCCACTTACTAAACAATATATCCCTTAGAAATATTGTTTTCCACTTACTAGATAATATATCCCTTAGAAATATTGTCTTCCACTTACTAGATAATATATCCCTTAGAAATATTGTCTTCCACTTACTAGATAATATATCCCTTAGAAATATTGTCTTCCACTTACTAGATAATATATCCCTTAGAAATATTGTCTTCCACTTACTAGATAATATAACCCTTAGAAATATTGTCTTCCACTTACTAGATAATATATCCCTTAGAAATATTGTCTTCCACTTACTAGATACTATATCCCTTAGAAATATTGTCTTCCACTTACTAGATAATATAACCCTTAGAAATATTGTCTTCCACTTACTAGATAATATATCCCTTAGAAATATTGTCTTCCACTTAGTAGATAATATATCCCTTAGAAATATTGTCTTCCACTTACTAGATAATATAACCCTTAGAAATATTGTCTTCCACTTACTAGATATTATATCCCTTAGAAATATTGTCTTCCACTTACTAGATAATATATCCCTTAGAAATATTTCTTCCGCTTACTTATTATTCGGTGTGCTGAATTATTATAAAATAGTATTAATTCTGAAAGACGACAAAATTAAGAATATATTGCATTTGAAATATTATGGCTAGAAATGCACATTGAATCACACAAATTTCTTCTTATTTGACTTTATAGACCAGAAAAGCTAGTCAGCTACTGTGATGCATCTTTTATATCTTGGAAAGAGCTGTAAAGATTAGCCTTGATATAATTATAACAGGTGATCTAAACATTAACATGACTAATCTTTAACCTCATAATCACTTTGGTAGATTAATGACTACATATTATCTAATTAACTATTAACTAAGTAAATTTTTGTACAAAATGATACCAAAATGAGAATAATACAAAAGCAATGAAAATAAATATTCACTCCTGATGGTATGGGATTTTAGATGATTCGTTGCAGGAACAAAAGAGACGTTCATTTATATGTGTAAACACATGTGTGTATAATGAATGTCCGTATTTGTGGAACTTTGTAAATAAAACACTTCACATTACGACACATTACGAGTGTATCTAACTACTCAGTGTGTATCTGATATATCTACAAGTGTCCAACTTATATATAAATGGCGTAATAAGGAAAAATACTTAGTGTTACTCTTATATATTTTAAAAATAGATAAACCCTATCCCACACTTGTCCATATGTCATTTCAAAATACAAATCAACCAAGATAGAATCGCATAGTTGTGCGATAGACCCGCAAAACGTGCGCACAAATGGACGATAGCTTATTTCGTCCAGTTTTCCTCTTGTGCTCACATCATGCATACATCGTGCATACGTCATGCGTACATCGTGTCTTGTTGTGCGATCCTATAATTGTACATGTTTTCATTTTGCGGATTACAGTAGATATTAACAAACAATATCAGGTCAAGTTCATTTTTAGAATATGAAAAATATGATAATAACTTTATACTAATAAAACAATTTTAAATTCAACTTCTATATTTTTTGCTCTGCATTCATCTTACCTATGACAGTAGATTATAAAACCGACATTGCAGCCCGTGGAAACAGCAAGAAAGGTCCCTAGCAACGCGAAGCCAATATATACCTACAACAAAGAATGGACATGAATTCATACTAGCTTATGTCTCTTTGTGTAACGAGAATTATTTTAAAGACTGACTCGTCAATATTTTTCTTGATATGCTTACCTCAGTGTATTCTTGCCTATTTGCTTGGTGCAGTCTTTCATCTTGTACTATAAAGAAGATTCCAAAAATAGAACGGTAATATCTATAATTCCTATGGTAAAACTAAAATTACAATGGCTTCTTCAATTGTCACATGTACGTACATTTTGTATATGATGTGTGTTGATTTAGATCTTAGCGATATGTTATGGAATATCAAATATAACAACAATACTTCAAACAACGATATTTTGTTCACTCTACCGATACTGACACATGGTCCCGTCCATTCTATCGTACATACGCAGATCGCAGTGTTCACATTCATATATTATTTGCGATTGTTGCAATATCTCGGAACATTTCCTCTCGTTGACTTATGGTATATATGACATACCTGTGTGATTAGTTCGGCAGTCACACATGACTGTGCCCTCTGAACTCTGGGTACAGTTTTGTGTTACTATTTTGTGACATGGTATTCCCCTACAGTCTATGATTTCAGTTTTGTTGACCTCACATCGTGATCCGCTGTACTCCTCGGTACAATTGCACATTAACATCCTGTCCACATCTGTAGAGCATGTTCCGTTGTTTTGGCAAAGGCTGAGGATAGAAAAAAGGCTTTACCCGCAATATCGCGATGTTAACCTTTATTCTTTTTTTCCGTTTTTTTTTTAGACTTTTTGGTACAGTGTAAATCAATGATAATCACTAAAAAAAACAAATCAGTTTATATTTAGGTGTTGAAAGATTTGCTGTTGATGATTAAATTTTGATAGATTTGTTGTCGATACTTACGTGCCTGTACAGTTGGTTGAACACATGGTTTCGTTGTAACTTCCAAGACAAAAACACATGGAACTGCTCTGATATATAATACATCGTCCACCTGCGCACTGTGTCGTGTTACACGTCAGCTCACACGAGTCACTTAAGGACTGGTGCGGGCATGCACAGTATGTCGTATTACCCGACCAGACACAGCATCCTCCATTTAAACAAGATTTTGCTGTAAAACAAAACCATTAATCATGATGAATGAAATATTTCCATCCCAAGTGTTTTAGAAAACGGGGTTCCAAGCGTAGGTATATCTGTGGTATTTATAATATATTGAAGTCGATTAGCTAGCAAACCATGACGTTCACCTATAGGCAAGTGGATTCTTAATATCAACAGACAGTAATTTAATGTTTTGCAGACACTTGTAATGTGGGCATTCGTTTATTTATTGGAATAAGAGGTGTGTTATTGCGGCCCCTGTCAGGTTATCAAATGAAGAAAAAAGATGTTTAAAAAAGTAAGATGGGTAAAGTATTGAGTTAGAATAAAAAGAGAAGAAAAAAGAGGAGGCACAGCGGAGAGATGGAGTCGACTCTCCTCGCGTCTCTGTTGTCATGTTATTATATTTTGGAGTCGATTCCGTCTCCTTATCCTGTCTTATCAATTCCATGAGATTAATAAACAATATTACGATAACTTGAAGTGAAACACTGGGTAAGTGTAACAATGACAAAAAATACAGTGCAATAACTCTATATACGGAGAATAACATGGCTTAAATACACGGATTAGAGTATCTACTTTTAAAATGTTGAACTTTGATTTGTTTTTACAAGATCAAACGTCCTCGCAAAAGTCAAGGTCATAAGGGGATTAATGTCAATTTGGACACTATAAGTAGAACATTCAGAACTAACAGAAAGCAAAAGGAAAAAACCCATGACTCTAAGTGTTACAATGTGGGTAGCAGAACTATTTCAATCTTTTTCCAATATCCTCGAAGTAGAAAACCAACAGAAAAAAAACTATCGATTCTGCAGCAACCCGACTTTAAGTCGCCGCTTACAACCATGCTGTTGAATACAACAAACTATAAATCATTGGACTTTCTGATGCCCGCGAAAAGAAGAAGACATCAGATAAACCGCCCCCGGCCTGAAAAGAGTGTATGACACAATTGCTTGCTTCGAACGACATTCATTGAGAACATCCAGCCGCAGTGAATATATAAGAGGTTAACAATATTGATATTAATCAAAATATCGTATATTTCTTTGTTTAAAGTTTATCAGTAATTATTACACATCTTGTCTTGTCTGTAAACTTAGCTTGACACATGAAGTATATCAGGACAAATGATAACACCTTCTTTGTTCAAACCTTAATTCTTCACAGGAACTACTAACTGATCAATGTAAAAGTTCAATCAACTAATTTTGATTTGCGTTCTATATCTAAGATATAATGGTATATGTGTATTTTTGCCGACTTCCCTCAATTATTTTCCGGATGACTCTATACTTACTACATAGGTCTCTCGTTGCCATGACACTCTTATATTCTGAAACCAAAGGAAAGACTTATATTAAGTTTTAAAAGTGATTTCTAATTTTTTTTATGAGATGACTGTATTGATGTAGTCCCATAAATATTCCAATTATATATCCCATACAACTTATATTTTGAATGTTTTCCTTACTTTTATACCAGTTAAATATGTTTGGCACTTCACGAGGTAACAGCAAAACTTCTATTCAACACGTCCTACATTTAGTAATCTTGAACGCCATGTTTTGACGAGAGTAAGGCGAAACAAAACACAGTTTCTCGGTGTGGCCATGGCTGATATTTTTGTTCATATAACCCAAATATAAAGGTTTTTATCAAAATCTTAAAACATATATATATTGATAGGGTCAGGAAAATGTTTCGTACTGGGTTAGAGATAACCATCTGGACGGTCCTGATTATGTGTCTACAGACCAAAACATTACCTGTGTCTGCACATCAAAAACTAGTTTTACAGAAATAAATTGCCATAATTGATTTGGAGCCTTCCTTAGTTAGGATTTGCTGAAACGTAAGTATTCGGTTGACATGACAGTGTCATTCGGGTATTCAGTAATAGATTTCTCGTTCGTGTGGTTATAATTTTAAATTATTGATATTTTGTATTTTCATCATTTTTTGAGTTGATAATTATGGTTTGCAAAAGTCAAAATCTAAAACAAAAAGATTTCAATATAATGTTCATTTGTCGACTTGATAACAAAGTAAGTAGAGAGCTGGCAAGTGGTGTCACACATATACTGAGTGAGTAATAACACGAGACTGACCCACAGATCAGTCCTGGAATGTTCTCTATATGACAATAATACACAATATCCATTCTCTCGTTTTGGAAAAGATATTTGAGTATTATAACATCCCTCCTTTTTTTGATGGGGGGACTACTGATGATAAAATATTCACACAAAAAACTACTTTGTGATACAGTATTGTATTCGATGACACAAATACATAAACCAAAATCATTTGTACATAATATACGAAGTAAGAAGAGGTATCGGATCAATTTATCTAAGATTTTAATAAAAAATATATTGGGTAAACTGCAGTTAACTTCCAATAAGGTTCTTGTAATGGAATTTCAAATCAAGATTTCATCTGTAATTTTCAAAACCAATTTTAAGGACTTGACTTGTTATCGTCTGATTTCTTCGCTTTTCGTACAGGATAGCACTAAATATGATGAAAACTGTAGCATTTAAATCAATTGACTTATCTATCAATCAAGGAAGTTTAAGGCCAGTAACACCATAACATATCACTCTTCACAAATTAGAGATAAGTATTTTGTGTATAACCGTGACTGGTTTCTAGAATATGAATTACGTATTCCACTTAATCTCGAGCAGAACTTTCGTACTTGTTAAGTGTACTCCACATAAAGAAAACAAGGACATAGTCATCAATGTCCCCCGCCTATGTTCATTTGTAAAATGTATACCTTTAAAATGAGCAACATCAAAAACTAGAAAAGATATCAGCCGATCAGCCTCATTAAATATTAGCAGAATTTGCTGATAATCTTACCTGAACAAGTTGTTAAGGTAAGGAGTCTATAAAGCAAGTTTCCTAAAATTCTTATCATTTCTTCATTAGAAATGTGCAGAAAGATTTCCCTTAGAGTGAGTAAAGAAATAAATCAATCAGGTCACAGCAGCATCATTAAACATGAGTGGAGTTTCCCGTTAATCGAACTTGGGTAACAAGTATACCAACCAAGTTTCATCCAAACCTGACTGGTCTTTTAAAAGATTTAATGCGGAAAGCAGTTTCCGAGAGTGATTAAAGAAATCAGCCAATCAGGTACCAGCAGCGCCATTAAATATGTGCTGAAATCGCCGTTAATCGACTTTGGACAAGGGATTAAGGTAACATGTGTAGCGACCAAGTTTCATCAAAATCAGACCAGTCCTTCAAAAGATATCATTTGGAAAGCAGCATCTGTAGGGACAGAAAGCCAGAAGGACGGACGAACGGACGGAACCCATTTGAATATCACCCGTCAACTTCGTAGGGCTAGGGATAACATGATGAATTGTATCTATTGAAAATGTCTTCAAATTATACATTATATCAATAACATTGAAACATACTGGAGTTAAATGGTCTTGTATTGTTTAACGTCCTATCAACAAATGAGGTCATTCAATAACGGTATTTGTAACATGGTGTTCAGGAAAATAGTGCCATGTATAAAAAAAGAAAAAAAAAACATAATGACGTAATTTAATTGAATGACTTCTCTGTAATGGCATGTTTGGTTAGCTCGTTCAGTCGGTGAAAATAATCATGAAGCACTTAATTGCTTTCATTTGGTATTTATAGGCATATGAATGTTAACAGTTTCATGGCAAATTCAAAGAATGCTAACTGAAAGCAGTTCAATGCATTTATTGCCGTTTTCTATGTTCATCTTAGGAAAGACTATCTCAATTTCATTACATTACTCACAAAATTCCTACGCTGTTGGCAGTTTACGAGCTAGTAATAAACAAGTGATGTTGGGAAGGTTACACTATAGCAATGCCATATTAAATATTAAATTTTTGAAGAACTTTTCTCATTAAACACGTGTTGTAACAAATCGAGTTACATGTAAACCAATTAACCAGTTTAATGTAAAAATCGACGTCTAATTCCTCATCCAATAAATTCTACAAAAAGCGAAAATCGATAATTGAAATGATATAAAGAACTTTATTGGAAACAAGAGACAAAAAGTCAGATGTTACGGAATATAATCGTTATGAGGAAACATTACTATGGTCAGCGAGATATGGCGTGTCATTGATAGTATTGCAATAAAAGTTCACAACCTAGTGATTATCTGTTTGGAAAATACCAGTGTAGAACTGTAATTGTGATAATATCAGTGCTGGCTATATCAGTGGAGTAATGTAGGTTTATTTCAGTTTCGGAGAAGTTAATGACTTTTTGGTGGCAAGTATCATTGTGAGACATGTAAGTGTAGTAAGAGTGGTTTATCTTAATGTTGAAGATAAAGGGTAGTAAGTGCGGTTAATATTAATGTTAGAAATATCAAAATAGAAGGTGAGGTAAATGTCAGTGTTGGAAATTTTGAGATTGCAGGTGTGTTAGATATTATCGTTGGAAATATAAAGGTAGCATGTGTGATAGATATCATCTTTGGAAATATAAAGGTAACAAGTGTGGTAGATATCATCTTTGGAAATATAAAGGTAACAAGTGTGGTAGATAGCATCGTTGGAAATATAAAGGTAACAAGTAAGGTAGATATTATCGTTGGAAATACCAGGGTAACAAGTGTGGTAGATATTATCGTTGGAAATATAAAGGTAACAAGTGTGGTAGATATCAACGTTGGAAATACCAGGGTAACAAGCATAGTAGATATCAACGTTGGATATCAACGTTTAAAATGTCCAGATAAAAACTGTGGTAATTAGCAGTGTTTGAAATGTCACTTGTGAAAAATGACACTTTTGCGGATGTCTAGCAATGAAAAGAGAGAACACGGTCAATCTTAAAAAATACAAAACCAGAATCAGAATGGAGCAAAGTTGTTAACTAGTAACACGACCATCAATTTCAAGGTAAACAACGCAACCCATTAACTCAAATTTCCTTATCAGAGGCCAAACCTAACCTCCAACCGAACGTCTTCACTTCAAATTAGTGGTAGACATTTCAAGAGGATTCGTGTCATCGACAGTAACTACCAAGGTTGCTGCCATATTTTAAGCCGCGTAGGAACTTGTCATATACCATACTATTGTTAAAACTCGCTGTGAACGTTTTACAGAAAATTTTGTACGTTAATAACATTTTTAGTATGTGAAATAGAAATAAATTCACGTGGAAACCTGTTTTTTGTGTTTATATATTTACTGATTAAAAGCATACTAAATATTGTGTTGCATACTGCGAAGTCATAATGAGTGAGTAGTATCCAAGAAAGCAAAGCCAGCTTCGTCCTTCTATATCTGTCCTAATTATGTTAGTATTTGGCTATTGTGAAATTGTAATAAACTGAATATTTAAACGTGTCTCTTTAATAATAACAAACATATTTCACCCGTGTGTCTAATATTTTTGCATCTTTTTGCACGAGTGCGATAATAAAATACTTGAGACACTTGTGAAATACATATATTACCGGAGACATTATTGAATATCATCTGCATATCATGGTTAGCCTTCCCTCAAGCATTTAAAAACTTCAATCATGTCTCCCCCATCTTGTTCCTTGTAGTAATGTATATATAACCCACCGTTTAATGTTGTTTTTGTTCAATGTGCTTTTGCTTGCATGGTTTCTATACACATGGTTCTAACTCGCCCTAACGGGCTTCAGACCGTATGGATGAACCCGCTGAACTTTCATAGCACCATGAAAGTTTTTAAAAAAACTGACTTTCAATCCATATATAAATGTTTTGAAGAAAATGAAAAATATCATGTATTAAATTCGGCAAACGTAAACAAAAAGATTCAGCCAATTCGGCAAAAAACGAGTTATGGAAAACATAAAACAGTTTTTTTTTTCATAAATTATCTTTCTTTTTTTATCATACATGTATTACATAGTATGCCGCTATGCAAGAAGTTTCTACAATTTTTGTCGATATATCATGCATTCGTTGTTAAAGTGAAAATACTTGTATACTAGCTGGCCATTTGGTCATTAGTACAACAAACAAGAGAGTAATACCTAGAAGCTACACATGGCGACCGGCACAGTGATCTCCATTGTGGGACGGAAAGAAGAAATTCACTTACAGAATGGATTAGGATGTTAAGATACCAATATGGGTGGCTGTACTTACCGCATATAAAGCAAAAAAGTACAAGGAGTGACCATTTCCCTGCAGTTGCCATACTGGACTTAATAGTGATTTGTCGGCATGCGACTGGATGCACTACAGTATACTTTACTGCTTATCTGGTAAGGAGGAAACATTGAAGAATAATTTAACGGGAAATAGCGTCCTGGTACGTTGTGACTTAGTAAGTGTAGCGCAGATGCGAGCACAAAATAACAGCACATCTCACCACATTGACTAGACACTATTAATTTGGATAAAATAAGTCAACAATTATCTACGTTGTAAATAATGCAATTCCGATATTGAGTAATCGACTGATAGATATATAATTATCAAACCTCGAGTAGAAGAAATATATATAACATCCACCCGTAGTGTAACCTCTACATCTCACATGAAATATGCCTCTCCTGATGTGATTATGTTATATCTGAAAGTCAAATTAAACAACTTTGAAAAGTCTTTGGGATCTGTTTTAAAAAGCTCTTCAGTAAATTCAGCCTCGTAAGAAAACCAAAACAGGTGAGCCAACAGAGGGTCACAGTTAGTTACCATAAGTATGACAATAGTCTGTTGGAAAAACTTACCACCAAATTCGATGAAGATGCTGTCAACCAGAAACTCTGTCATTTTTATGGTTTCGTCCTCCATAAATTTCTTATTTGATCTGAACTTTATTTTACGAAATATGCTTCAGTATAGTTCACAACCATATATTTATTACGCCGTTCATCGGTCTTGGAGAAAAAAACTCTTACAACAAGAGAACATTTATACTGTACGAACAATCTTTCCCGTGGATAATTGATCTTTGGTTAATGAACCCCTCAATTATCATTTGTAATATTATAATATAAAATTACATAATTCATGCATCCTCCATCTTGAAACATAAACAACACAAAGAATGATGTGATTGGTCACCGTCTGATGACGTTCAATGCATTTTGCAACACACATTAATACATAGACATAAAGATGACACACATGAAAAATACAGTATAGCATTATTCATATAAGAATGGTGAAAAGCAAAGATTTGTTAAAATATATAAGGGTAAAATCACCAATGATGAAAAGCATGAGTGGGGTTGCCAAACTCCATTACATACTATATGATATACTATATCATATCATATGATATATACTTAATGAACTGCGAAGCACTTCTTGTTGAATTTGCCTCAAGATCAACTCTATTCATCACCTTATGAAATCGACCAAAGCAAGATCCAATGCTTATATTTCAGTTAAGTCGATTTGTTTTCAATATTTTGAACACATCCAAGAATAATAGTTTTTTTTCCGTGGTAGAGTGAGACCTCTCTGATACAAACATCCCTCCCATTGTTGAGGTCACCACTATAACAAAAACACCTATCAATTTCGTAGGAAGTGCTCACTTGAATAATAAAAAGTGACCTACATAACAAAACGATCATCCCCGTGAAAGAGTATGACCTCTTTCACATGTATACACACCATACAGAAGCATTTATACACTTTATTCGCACCATGCATCTGTGTATAATCATTTTAAATAAAAATTCCATTCATAACATACATCAGTGGTATACATTCATATTATCAATATATGTATTGTACATTCATATCAAACGTTTCACATTCATAATAAAAATTCCTTGCAAATCTAACATATGTGAAGTGCAATTATATTATCATATGTTTGCATAGAACTTTCATATCAACTGTTTCATACACACTGTATATTAGTGCATATTGATATTTGATTTTGAAGACTTTTAAAATTTAAATTTTCAACTTTTAGTGTCACATTTTCCAATGTTACTAATAAATGAACTTAAACGACATCTGAATATTTTGGTATATTTTTTTTGTGTGTCAATTCAACAAAAACAAGCGTCAGTCGCTGAGCATGTTACAATAATACTCTCTTTATAAATGCGTGCATGCACATGAACAGCCGGGCTACATACACGTCTGTCATGTGATTAATTCGTGCCCACACGTAACATGTATTAACAACCAAGATATTCTAAAGCTGTACTTCAAATGCACGGAAGATACTTCTGCAAAACATTAACCCACCGCGACTAGATGAATTACTTCCGTATGATCAATGTTTCGGTATTGTGTATTTCCTGTGAAATGTTTAGAAAAGTTTTTCACGAGACATTAATCACCACGCGTCTTTATTTAGTATATAAGTGATATAAAATAATATCTTGAAACAGTCGTGAACTGAAGTGTTTAGTATAATTTATAGTTGTTAATAATACATGTAATCAGTGACACATAACGACATGGCAATGTGAAGTTAATGTGTTAGCTTGATCTGAAATTAACCGAATTTCAATTCAAATCTTTACCGATAATCAGATTATGTATTTAAATGACGAGGTCTATCACAGATACCAGTTACATTGTATCTTATTGAGGTAATTGATATAAAGCTTGCTAGCACTCTAGTAACAAGGCACTGGCAAGAGATACATATCCATGCAGGACAACGTGGTGAGCGATCTTTTTTCTTGGATGTTTGGGGGAGGGGGGGATTTATAATAACACAAAGAAAGGACTTAAGGTTCCTAAATCACCTTTAATGACTTAGTTCACCGTGAGCTAGGTTGATTATCATTAGGTGTTTAGAGAAAAATTAGAGTGTTAAGATACAATTTAAAGTTGAAAAGCTCCGATAATTTGATATCAAAAATATGTTATGATGAATATGTGAAGGAGAATTACGTGTGGATAAGAAACATTCAGAATTATCAACTTTAAGTCTTCATTTTATGTATACCATTTTGTTTGTAACATTGAAGAGCATAGGCTGACTGATGTTCCAAACAAAACATCAAGTAAAACAAAGTATCAGGCTTGCCTAAAAGTCATCTACATTATGTATAGTAGATAACTATTGTTATAAAGGTATACCTAGAGACAAAAAAAGAAAATACAAACATGTCAACATAAATATAGTTCAAATTAAAATTTAATCAAACTAGAGCAAAATATGTGCACAAATGAAAATATTACTCGCAGAATCCTGAAATAGTCCAAGGAGTATAAGACCAGGCGTTCCAGACGAAGCAGCGTTTTCTGTTTCATCGTCGACACCCGACATGTTCACCTTTGTCAATCCAAGTAAGTAACGTCACGCTCTCAGATGAGAACAAGGTATACAACAATAAACCAACAAGCAAAATAAACTAGATATGTTGACATCATCTCAACAATCAAATGTAGAGTTTGAAATCATACGAAGAATTGGTAATACATGTTATCTGGAGAGACACAGGAGACGAGTTTCATTTGATTTCGATATGTATATTACACATCGACTTGAAATTGAGATTTATAAAGCAAAATCATTTCAAAAGACTGTCAGTTTTTCGTTTTACTGATACATCTATTCAGTGTAAACAATGCTATCAGGTTTAGGTAAATATTTATATTTAGAAACTAACAAACGTAAATGATTTTGTACAATGCTTGTATGGTAAGTGTATAAGCGTAAAATGCAATGTTCAGTCATCTTTTTATAGGTCATGGCCAACAAGATGGATGTCAAGGTTAAGGTGATATATATGTATATATACACATAATATGGTTTTCTGGTATGTTTTAGACATAATTATGCTTTTGTATTAACCTGTTACATTATGTATGGATATCCAAACAACATTATTACTGTACATTTGTGCGTTACTCTTCTGTCCATCTTGTGTATGTTTTATATATTCAATAATACCTATAGTCCTGTTATTGCTAATCAGAGTACAGGTCTTAAGTATATTTTATTGTGGGAAAAACAATAAAGAAAGTAATATGAAACAAATTGCTGTTCACAAATTTAAAAAATATTCTAAATTTCGATCATGAAGCTGGTATTCCCAAAATTAATAGTAGAGGAATAGAAGGCAAATTTCAAAAAAATGAAAGGATCACCAGCACATAAATTTAACTGTTTTTCTTACAATATGTATACTCCGTAAGCAAGCTGACAAGTATGTCAATATACACCTATCCCAGATCAGTTTTATTTATGTTCTTTCAATACGTTTCTCAAGTGGACATCGTATTACTGGCGACATATAATCTTCATATGTTGAACTATGAAATATATAATTTACAAAAATATTGATATATGGCAATGGTCAATTTTTTTAGATAGAAAAGTCGTAGCAAAGAGGCTCACAAGTAGTGACTCAGAATGTATGCTGAAGAATATTGTGTTCGGAAAGTATATTCTATCACTACCCTTTATTGAGGCGCATCTATAGTTTATTATTACTTTATACAGGTGCTGCTTTAAGTCCCCAAGGTTTACAGTAAGCTCATGCAAAATTTTCATTCATTCGAATAGTGGAACGGTTTAGAATATACACATGTACTTGACGTTGTTATGAAATTAAAATGAACAGTGGGGCTAGCGCACTTCCTCATCTAGATTTTGTCATTTCTTTAGATCTTTTCACTTTTCCTTTGGCCTCCCAGGTTTAAAATTTAGGCCCTTAGGATCACAGACGAACCATAGCCATATGCTGCAGTTTAATTCAATCTTTTGCTCTCCTGTATCTAACTTTAAATCTGATTTTTACATGTGTGTCTTTTGTATAATCTTCAATTAACAAGGAACATATATTTTATGACGATAATTTCAGAAAACTGTTAACCATTTTAAAGTTATTGATATTTTCATTAAAATGGATTTTATTAAGACATTTCCAGTATGCTTAGATAAATCTGGGTATCTGTGTTTAGGTACCAATATATCTCCAATTATCAAACTAGTCGTAAACGAACTAACGATGCCATCAAAGGTTTTAAGCAATTCACGGTGATATATCACTTTTCATTGACACTTACTCAATAAAATGACAAAATAAAATCCAAAGCTTTAAACCAATGCAGATATTAGTTGATTATACGCTACTATTCTCCGAGCTCCCATTCTGTAATGTCTCATTTGTTGTGTCTGCCACTCTGATTATGGTGAATAGTGTTGTTCTCAACACATCACTGTGTAACGTTTGTACATATTCATAAAAAAGATGTTTTTAATTCGGCGGCAAAATGGAAAGAGCGAGTTGAGAGAAAGTTGGCTTTAGAGCGTCATATTTGCCTTTAAAATACTTGAGAGTGTTGAAGTTGTTAAACTGTAGTTAAAATGACATCTTAAATTCACATTTCAACATCATGCTTATTCTAGAGCCGTTTGTTCCTCCGGTAATTTATGCCGAGCATGGAGTTAATATATACGAATATGCAAAATATATACGAAAGACGAATGGTACAAAAACAGTAAAAATCTCCTGTGATTCATAATCGCAAATTAAAATAATGGTTATGTCATTTCGACGTCGCATGAAAGATATCTTATGTCCTTCTGTATGTCTCATTCGGGTCGTACTAAAGTGTCATAAACATTGCGTGTAGTGTCAACTTTGGTTACATCTAAACCTTCATACGTACTCTCATGGTCTGATTTCGCTACAAAAGAAATGAAAACTGTAAATATATCATTATAAAGCGGAGAGATGTCATCCGTGAGTCCCTACCTGTATGGTACTAACGACATTTGCTGATTAAGAGAATCGTACACGTTTTTTAATAG
Source organism: Ylistrum balloti (assembly GCF_031769215.1). Taxonomy (NCBI): domain Eukaryota; kingdom Metazoa; phylum Mollusca; class Bivalvia; order Pectinida; family Pectinidae; genus Ylistrum; species Ylistrum balloti. The sequence goes on along the minus strand of NW_026783159.1, from coordinate 9,171 downwards.
ATTGATAAGATGACAACAGGTGTAATTTTCAACAAAGGCTCGGTAAATTTGGAAATCAGTAGTTCGTAACGTGTTTCATACATACATATTCTGTTTTACACGAGATGGAATGAAAGTAAGCATATGTATATTACAAAATTAGAAAACATTAACAAGTCAAAATAACAATAAGTAATATTTGTATAAATTCTGAAATGGCGATATTCGGACTTTCCGAATCTCTTGATAAAGCACAATACCGATAACATCACTAGAAACAATGTAGGGGTGGGGCTTCAGCCAATCAGATTTCCGATAGGTGTTGCTACACGGGTGCCCATAACAAAAATTATGTAATAAATGGTAATACACTAATTACAGCGCATTTGTTTTAACTTGATGTTACTAATTGATAACAATTAATTAAAATCGATAACTTGAAATTATCTAGACTTTTATTTTGACAACAAACTATAAACATAACAAAAACTGAGCTTTCTATTATCAATTTCTATATATTATTCTGTATAAGATTTTCTTTTATACTTGGTGTACTAAAATATCCAAAATAAATAAGAAAATAGGAATATACTTATTAAGGCTAAAAATCAATGCTTATATACTTATATAAAGATACTTACAAAACGTTTGCAGTTCTTTGATAGCTTTCGGTGATCTTTGGCTCCTGGAACGCATTCTAAAAATAAGAAACAGTCCTTTTTATACTTGATATTTAAACAATGTCCATGTAATCTGTGTCCCCAGTGTCGTTCTGCTCCTCTGTTATATATACATAGAGTCATATATATATATATATATATAATCTTTATGTCCTCCTTTCTATGAAATTATAAACAGGTTAAGGTAGTGCAGTGCGGAATACTATAGAAGTGACATAGGATAGGCAATGCTAAGTAAAGATAGGAATGATTTAAAAATTCAATGCTTAATCAGTTCATCATTTGTTATTATATAATTTCATTCTCTTTCATGGAAATTTTCAGTATCACTGTCGCTATGCGTCCATTCAATATCTATTAAGTTCACAGTTACATTTGCCATGGTGTTTTCCGGAAGAAAGAGTACACCTGCATTCTTGTTAGAGTTGTAGTTCAGTCTCCATCTACATGAATAGTTGTACACAATATCTAGGAACCGTTGTAGCAATGTATTACTTCCAGTTAGACACAGGTATCATCCGCTAATAATATACAAGTTATATGTATGTTTCCAATCAGTATTCCCTGGGTCGAGTTGTCTTGTTCATACACAAGGCGGAGATGATTCTTCCTTGTTTGGATTTCGAAGGAAAGCCGTTCATCCAAACAAAACTAACCGTCTGACGATTATTTTCCCAATAAAATTTTGAAGCACCGACATTTCGGTTTTATGAACATAACAATTGATATCAATTCTGTCTTTGTTATTTCCTTTATACAGCGTAACAACGATTCCTAATTTGAAGTGCTCTTGACATACTTCATATTGTATTATACTGTTATATATTTTCACTAATAATTCCACGATAATGTTTGACACGAATTGAAGATGCTCAACAGTTATGCTGCCATAACCAGCCGCTTTACCATTCTTCGTTAAGTTAATCGAAAAACCGCACTTTTCAAAATATACACATGGCGTTGTTTTTGAATTATCAGATATTTTAAAATGCATTTAGTTATGGGGCTCATGCACATCTTCATCTAAATTTTGACCTTTCTTTCGATCATTTTGGATCATCCTCATTTGCCTTCTAGGCTTAAAATTCATACCCTTATCATCACTGACGAGTCCTAGAAGGATGAAACAGCTATATGATGATGTTTAATTGATTGTTTGACTCTAACGGAGAATACTTCAGAATTTGAAAAATATTACTGTGCCTTTCAGATATACAAATTTTAAATCTATCTTTCAGAATTGAGCTCTGTGGTCATCTTACCTGAAACAGTAGATTATAAAACCGACATTGCAGCCCGTGGAAACAGCAAGAAAGGTCCCTAGCAACGCGTAGCCAGTAAATACCTACAACAAAGAAGGGACATGAATTTAAACTCGTGATTTTTCAGTTTTGATATTCCACGCTTTTCTTTTTCAACACAAAACGGGGGAACATGTCAATATTGTTCTTGCTTACCTCAGTATCGTGTTGACTGTTTTCCTGACACGATGTTTTATCTTGTGCTGTGTAGAAGATTTAAAAAAGAAAAATACGTAATATCAGCATTCCTGACAGAAAATACGAAAATCTTACATGTACAGATTTTAAAGCAGGCAGTTGTATTTTAATAAACTGTCTGCATACTTGTATGTAGAAAAAGGTTTCTACAGCGATATCTCAAACAAACTGCAAAATTATATAACAACAATACTTTAAAATACGATATTGTACACCTTACCGATATTGCAAGATGGTCCTGTCCATCCCTTTGTACATCCGAGTGTTTGACACGTCCCGTTTTTGTTTGAACATCCACTAATATTACAATGGCATTCGTGTCTACAGTCAGGACCGTAATGTGTTAAGTCACAGGCTAAAATATATATTCATAAATCACAACATTAAATCGTAAGCAAGAAAGATTCTTGAAAACAGTTTACAGAGCATCAACATCTACATTACAAGAAAACGAATTGATTGTATAAGTTGCAAAAGGGAACAAACTAAGAAAATATGCGTAATTTACACAAAGCAAAAGAGGAATAGCCAATATTTTCTGCTTTATCAACTACGCCCGCTATAAGATTGTGGTGGCCACCATGAAACTTTCATTCTTTTCCAAACCTACTACTAAATATTATACCAATACTTTGAGGGTTTTGTATATGCATCACGTTCAAAGCATTCACAATAGACAAAAATGGCAATTGACATGCGAAGAAAAGGAGCAGAATAAATTACTAAAAATAACGTAATGTTTTGTTTAGTTTAAACATATTTTATTGACAAAGAAAAGTCAAAGGGATTGGTCAGTAAGTTTTGCCAACTTATAGACGACTTCTCCCAACAATATATATACAATATAGTACAAAAACAAGTCACATGGTGGCATATATAAATGAATGCGTATCATACACAAGAGATGAAAAAAACTAATTGAATAGCCACTTAAGTTATAATATTGATAATGAGAGAGAGGGAGAGAGAGAGGCGAGAGGTAGAGGGAGAGAGGTGGGGGAGAGACGGGAAAAGAGGGGAGGGAGAGAGAGAGAAACTCCTTATTTTGTATATAGAAGTATAATTATATATCAGTCGAACCTACCCGACCTGTTGAGGAAATGCTGTGCAGCCTTTGCAATTTTTGCATTGTTAACATCAGATATATTCGGGTCACCTTTGCATAGAAGATCTATTGTAATATTACCTTCAAACCATGCTAGTTCTGTTAATAGAGATCGACGCAGATTGGCATAAACAGGACAGATTAGAAAGAAGTGATAGGAATCTTCACAGGGATGCCCACAACGGCACTCAGCACTAGCTAGTAAATTGGCTCTAAAAAGGTCATAATTTAGGGGACTTGCTCGATTTCTGAGTCTACAATGAAGAATACTTAGTTTCCTAGGACCATAATTTACAAAAGTTTTACAGATATTAGTATCTATTAGTATGGATTTTTTAACATTATTCTTGAATGAGTTAAGGGATGGAGAATTTCTGATAGTAACATTTAAATCGTTCCAAAGTTTTGATGTAGAAGGAAAAAAAGAAAGTTGTGATAGTTGTAAACGAAGAGGCTGTTCTCTGAGTAGATGGTTGTTACGTAGATTATAAGGAGTAGCATTTCCTACAGTATTTGGCAATAAGTCTATTAGAAAATTCGGTGCTGTGTTATTAATAATAGTGAAAAATAGAGCAAGTTTTCGAGCTTCTCGTCTTTTGGAAAGAGGAACCCATCCAGTTTCTTGATATAAAAAATCTATTTTTGTGTATATGGGCAGCCCTGTGACTATTCTTGCAGCTTCTAGTTGGATATTTTCCAGAATTAAAGAATTTACTACACCGCAGTTGTCCCATAGCTCACATGAATATTCAAGTAAGGGACGGATATAGGTAAGATACAACTTTTCCAAATTATTTCTATTTAAAATAAGTTTAAGCTTTCGGAGGGTTGCTACATATTTGGTTACTTTGCTTAGAATATACTGAATATGGGCATTCCATTTACCATCGTTAGAAAGAATAACTCCGAGGTGTTTGTGTTGATTTGTAATTTGAATTGGGGTGTTATCAAAGGTAAGGGATGGGATAAAAGGAAGTTGCCGATTAGAGATAATCATTGCTTCAGTTTTTTTAGGGTTGAAGGACATAAGCCAATCTTTGGACCAAATTTCAAGTTTCCTCAAATCAGATTTGGCTACATTTTCAATATAGATTAAGTCTTGTGATGAATATGAGAGGGAAGTGTCATCAGCAAAAAGTCTAGATAAAGAAGAAAGATTATGTGAAATATCGTTTATATATATTAAGAAGAAGAGAGGGCCTAGTACAGAACCTTGAGGGACGCCAGCATTAATAGTCTTGAACGAGGATAATGAATCCTTAATAAAGACGGCCTGCTTTCTGTTAGACAAATAGCTGGTTATCCATCGGAGAAGTGATCCAGAAATACCGTAGTTGTTTAGTTTAAATATAAGGCCTTTGTGCCAGACTCTGTCAAACGCCTTGGAAAAGTCACAAAAAATTAAAATAGAATGTTCAAATTTTTCTAAGGAGGTAATTATAGAGTGATATAACTCAATTAGTTGATGAGTTGTGGAATGATTAGGTAGGAATCCTGACTGATACTTGTAAATAAGATCATTTTCAATCAAAAAATTGTAGATGTGCTTATATATCACACGTTCAAACAGTTTACCTATACAACTTATGAGTGAAATTGGTCTATAATTAGAAGTGACACTTGGATCGTTAGCTTTAAATACGGGCATTACGTGGGCAATTTTCCACAAATCAGGAAATACAGAGGAAGATAGTGATCGATTAAATATAATAGACAGTGGTACAGAAACTTCATTGGCTACAAGTTTGAGCATTTTATGACTTATACCATCAGGACCTGTTGCTTTATTTAAATTAAGAATATTTATAATATCTTCAACTTCACCAGGAGCTATATGGATTTCAGATAAAACGGAGTTGGTGCGCCGTTCAAAAAAAGGTAAATCTTTGTCTATGTCATTTTCTGATAGATTACATACAGAACTAAAATAGTTATTCAACAATTCACATTTACTGTCATTGTCATATAAAATTTCGTTTGTAAAAGAGTCTAGTAGGGGGGAAATTTCAATATTTGTTTTGCCCTTAAGAATACTTCGTAGAAGTTTCCAATACGTTTTGGGATTGCTATTACTTTTGTCAATCACCGTATTTACATTTTCATAAAATAATTCCTTGGCTCTTTTAATCATATTGTTTACTCTGTTTCTCATGTACTTATAATTATTTTTATTACGCTCAGTACTATTATTAAACATTATTCTTTTAAGTCTATCCCTTTTTCTGATATTGCGTCTTAGCAGACCATTCATCCAGGGCTTGTCACCATCACGCACTAATACTTCTCTCGAGGGTATACACGTATTTACAGCATTTAAGAATTTCTCGGTGAAATAATTACACATTTCGTAAACATTTAACATATGGGTGAAATTTTCTAGCCACGGAATACTATTGATCATATTTTTAAGTTCGTCCACATTGGATTGATTGTACAGCCATACTTTTCTTCTGAAGTTGTGTTTAATTGTTACAGGAATATTAATGACGACGAAAGCAGCATCATGGTCACTAATTGCTCGCTCAATTTCGATCACATCAGAGAAAACTACATCTACAGTATCACTAACAATAATGGGGTCAAGGAGTGTAGAAGAAGTATCAGTACGTCTGGTTGGTTCGGTAATAACATTTGTTAGATTATATTGGGAAAGAATATTACTTAGATCAACTCTATCATTTTTCAAAAAATCGATATTTAAATCACCTGTAATTATTACGTTTGGTGTTTCTTCGAGTGCTATATCAACTGAATGTCGAAGATGCTGCCATAAGACATTGGCGTTGGATGAGGGAGGTCTGTAAATATTACATATTAAATAAAGAAAATTTTGGAGTTTGACTTGTGACCATATCATTTCAGAGTTTCCAAATTCAAGATCAGTTCTACGCTTGGCGATAAGGGATTCAGAAAAATACATGGCAACTCCACCACCGAACATATTCCTATCTTTCCGGAATGGTTCAGAGAAACCATCAATTATGATGTCGGAGTTTGGTACAGAGTTGTCGAGATGTGTTTCAGTAATGGCTAAAATATCAACATCGTCTACTAGTGAGGACATATAATTTAATTTGTTACGTAAGCTACGAATGTTTAGGTGTAATATACTAAGAGCACTGATAGATGAACTACTATTAGAACTAGGTCCGGGGTTTGGATGAATATCGCCCGCTATCAATAAAACAATTAAAGCTGAATTATAAGGATTGTGGATGCAATGGGACAACTGCAAAAGCAAAAGATAGATCCGATGGAGGCAATTTAGATTGGAGAGCAATGCTAGAAATAAAAATAAACAATTTTTAACTTTAAGAACAAAGGTGATTGAAATACACGATAATTTACTATAAAAACAACCTATGGCAGCCCTCCATGCACACACGTCGTTACCTGTCATGGAGGTTGGAAGTTGACAAAAAATAGAAATAGGTGGAGGACTACCAACGAAAAAAGGGGTGCACAGACATATCCTAAGGTTGGGGAGGAATCAAGAAAAGAGAATAACTGTGGAGAGGGAGGATGACAATGCGCCATTGGAAAGATGAAGCTATAGTATAGTAGACAGCAAAGGGAAGGTATAACAATTAAACAGATAAGTATCATGTCGAATACCGAGGAATGAGGGGTAGGTATTGGGTATATTAACGTATGTAAAGACATATAACAAAATTGTATGTTTATATACTGGATATCCGTAAGGAATAGTTGGTAATACTAAAGGCAAAACTATATACATGGGTTACATTAGAAAAACGCATATGCGCAAAGTATATATCCATCCGATGAATATCACACATGTATAAATATAAGTTCGTATTAATAATACCACACTATAAACAATTGATTATTTTAACATGTGAGGAATGTACGCAAAATGAACACAGATGGTAAGTATATATACAGTATAATGTATGGATTCGTAAGCGCACATGAACGAAAAAATAACTCCATAGCCATGATTCAAAAGGGGAAAAAAGGAAAGAAAAAAAAAAAAAAAAATAAACATTTTTTTTTTTAATCATGTGAGGAATGTACGTTGAATGAACACAGATGGTATGTATATATTCAGTATGAATATAGTATAATGTATGCATTCGTAAGCGCACATGTACAAAAATGTAATAACTCCATATTCATGATTCAAAAAAAGCATTTGATTTTTCTTATCGTGTGATAAATGTATGCAGAATGAAGACAGATGGTATTTATATATTCAGTATATGTATAGTATATTGTATGCGCTCGTAAGCGCTCATGTACAAAAATATCACTCCGTATTCATGATTAAAAAAAAAAAAAAAAAAAAAACTTTTTTGATTATTTTTAACATGTGAGTAAAGTACGCCGAATGAACACAGATGGTAAGTATATATTTAGTATATATTTGTATTACGTATGCATTCGTAAGCGCACTTGTACAAAAGTGTAATAACTAAAAAAAAAAAAAAAAACAGAAGCATGAGAGTAATGTACGCATATAAAGTTAAACTTGTCACCAGAAGACCAAGTTTGGTACTTGTAAATACAAATAGATATATACGCATAATGGCATAATGGGCATTAATTGCATGAATATATTCAGTATAGGTATATGTACTCGTTTTTCCTTTCAATTTTTTCAAAGTGATGTATAATCAAGGTTAGCCTTATTTCCAGAAGACATTGTTACTTATTAACACAATAGAATGTCCACATGATGATAGACACGTGATGTCAGGTACAATGTACTTGTATATGAATTGGCTCAACTAGAGGAAGTCAAGTGAGATATATCCTCGTACTGCTTCACTAGGATTTTCGCGGAATTGTATGTAGCCCTGTAGAATACTCGACCGTCGTTCGTCCAAAATGAGTGGATTTTCTTCTCTCTTTTGGCTTTTGACAAACCCGCGATGATCTTTTGTCGGAATGATGTCAGGTCTTCAGTTATAAAAACACGAAACTGGTCGGATTGGAGATTCTTTAATTTGAGACGCGACTGGTATATACTGTTCTTGATTTTCCAGTTGCGCAATCTACATATGATTTGAGACTTTCCATTACGTATGTCACCAATCACGTGAGATCTGTTGATGTCATCGGTAGAGATATTTACATCAATACGTTTACAAATCTCAACGACCTTCGCATCGGTGGTTTGTTTTTCATTTTCCCGTAAGGGTACGCCATGAAACCGGAGGCTGGTACGGCGCCCATACTGCTCAAGATCCTCTAAAGAGGACTCCAGATGCTTAACTGTGGTTTCCAACTGCTGAACTTTGTTTGTAAGTTGGCGATTACATTGGGTCACCGTATTCAGTTGATCAGTTAGAGTTTTGATTTGTTCAGTATAAGGGGCCATGGCAGAAGAAATTTGTTGGCTGATAGCTGGTCCAAGAGCAGTAGCCAGGCTCGGGACGAGCGCGCTTATAAATGTAGGTGACGTGACCGAGGCATGAATAAGTTCAGTTAGGTTGATAGGATCACTCTCATTAGTAATTGTAGAGGTCATGCTGGGCAAATCGGGTAGGGACGATCTCCTACGACTCGACACTGGGGCACCTGCTACTAATGAGTCGGGGCTTACACTTTCCTCAATTTTGCGTTTGGAAATTGTAGATGGCGTTGAAAATTTGCCGGCCATACGATACTAAATGGTATACACTAGGCATGCAGTATAGGCGTGTATAGGAATGTACGTGTTCCACAGGTAACACAGTTCACGTGTACAACCAGGGAGGTTGAACAGTGTAAATCACTATTACGCAGAAATACACGTATTATAGTTGAAAAAGTTCATCAAGCACAACAATGACAATGCTTATGGACAACTGTTGGTAGATTTCATGTCAATACTCTGCTTAAATATTACAATAATACCCCACATCACCTGGGAGCTCTTTCAAGTATGTGTGTCCATTACACC
>NW_026783158.1:0-11244 GCF_031769215.1 Ylistrum balloti | reverse complement strand
CACGATATTTTACAGCTTCTCATCTCGTCAGGTGCAATTACTTACCATCTTGAGTGAAGATCTGTTTTAATTATCACATAAAACGCATGCAGTGTATACACACTATCAGTCAAACATAGACTAAGATTGGTATTTAAAATCACCCAACAATACTGCTGGTCCTCCTCTCCTCACCCCTACCCCCTCAAACTCAACATCCCCATAGTACTGTTACAGGATTAATGCGTTACTTTTCTCCTGTTCTGAGGAATTAGCTCTGTGTAATAGAGAATTGAGGCTTCTTTGAGTTTCCGATGTTTATTGTTGAATGTCGAATAAAAAGTGCGACCTTTACATCAATACAAATGAATTATACCTAAACTAAACATGTATCGAATGTACATACAATGTGCTTAACGCCTAGATGTTTACCAAATAATTTATGGATTTAAATGACAAAATGTTGCGCGAGCGCTTACAAGTTACATATCTTGACTAGACATTCCGATCACCGGCCGGAGGCCAGTTATCGGGTACCTACTATTAAAATACATATAACAATCATCCACAAAACATTATGAATCGTATACTCCCTTATAAGAACTGCTTCCGTGCTCCAAATCTCTAATCCTATCCAAAATTAACGATTATGTTATTTCGATAAAACCGCGAGCACCTATCCGGAAGTTAAACATGAAGCTATAAAATTAGAATCAATTCCGGAATGACCAAAATATCCGGATTGACTCAATTTATCATCAAATTTATACAAAAATAAAATGTTCTTTTATCATCTATTAAAAATCAGTAATTATTTACATATGAAAGCTATTTACATTAAACTATGAAGAAAGCAAAATAATACTTTGCCAACTGGAATAAAAATAATTTCTATTCTGACAAAGTACATGTACCTACACCAATCCATTATAAATTTAAATGGTTTTCTTGAATAATACAAAAATAACAATAACATTATTTAAATCTAAGCATGGCTAAAAAAATCAAATATCTATTTACATATTTGCTATTAAGAAAACATAAGAAAATTTAAGTAGACTTGACTCACCTGTGTAATAGAGAATTGAGGCTTCTTTGAGTTTCCGATGTTTATTGTTGAATGTCGAATAAAAAGTGCGACAATCAAGGTTGGAACCCCAGATATACCTCAAAACGGTGAGTGGTCAATTAACCAATCAAATCACTAGTCCCTAATTACCTAGCCAATCAAAAGGATGTTTTACAAGAGATTTACTTCGAAAACTACTGCGCATGTCACGCGTCCTATACCTGTTACAATTTGCTTTTGCGTAAATCATACATAAGCCGAAAAACCATCTGTTTGTTTACGTCCATTGACACACAATGGTTGACACTAATTAGGAGTTACACTTTTTACCAATCCTGTTTAGAAACAGGTTTTTACTTAGACATGTTAATTGTATGTAGACCTAACATCTTAGCATCAAAGCTTGTAATACAAGTGACTAATTGACTCTAAACTTACAAGTAAATAACTGGATTATGGAAGACATCTGTCCACACAGGATTAATAACGAAACCCAACATGTTTAGAATTCCAAGTATTTTGGCTTGGCTAAATACTGTTTCTACTACATAATTATAAAGGTTAGATTATAAATATAAAGTTTAGATTACCATTTTCTTTATTCTTTTATCAAATGTAAAGTTTAAATAAATTTAACGAAATTTCAAAATGTACACTGAAAAGGCGTGACAGATTTTCCTCTCTACCAAAAAAGGAATTCCTCCGGAATTCTACTATATACAGTTTCTATTGGAGCAGAAAAAAAAATGTAAAAATTGGGAGTATGAAGTGAATGAATGACTTACAAAAATAAGTAGACTTGAAAAAAAAAAAAAAATGCTTCAAACTATCATATACATTATTATAGTTACTACACAAGTTAAAAATTTATGATAAATGAGAGATATTTGAAAAAACATATTACATAATGCATGAAGATTATATACACAGGATATTCAAATAAATCAACACAAATAAAAGCCATATAATAAAATGTTACATGACCATTTTTTTTTACAACATTAATCCAAGCGTGTGATACACATGTCCAATATTACAGTGTATGCATCAGCATCATCATTACAACATAAATACACAATACTCAATATCAAAGGAAAAATTCAAAAACAAAAACACAAGATTGTATAAAGTCAGTAAAATATTGGAAAATCATCTTCACTGATTTTTTTTTTCTTTGTGAATCACTCCGTCCATTGCAGAAGGGATATTAAGTAATCCAGTTATGTTGCTACACATATGATCACTATAAGTGATAGCAACTAGTCCATTGAAAAACACTGTAAATCCAGGGAATACACGTAGTCACAATGTTGGATTTTCTTTTCCTTCACTTGGAGAATGAAATGCACATCATTTAGCTCCTGATTCCCATTATACGTGTAGTCCATAAGTTCATAGTGGTCAGGAAAACTATGCTAATTTTAATGGATATATGCATACCAGTTCTATCTAGTAATATCTATTTATTTCTCAGAAATAGAAATATATATATACAAAACATATTTACATTAATTTTGATGCTTTTAGGTTGAGAAGAAAGTACCAGAATACACTGATGAAAAATGTAAAATCAGTTTTTATGCAGATCTGGATAGATTTTACTATTGAAATTTACAGACTCAGCTTTTGGAGTGATAACAACAGGGTACATAACTCTTCCTAACTGTTTGTATAACAATGCTGTGAATGGTTTACTAATTATTCTGTCAGTTCTGTAAGCTATGACAGGATTTACCAATATCTTTGAAGGCATTGTAAACTTCTGACCAAAACTACTATCTTCTACAGCAAAATCTGCCCAATCAATCTCTAAAAATGATCTGATACCATACTTGACTTTAAAATCAGACAATGAAGCGGATGTCAAAAAGGTTAAACCATCATGTGCATAAGGTAGTCTTACTACCGGTATTAAAACTGTGTCGTCATTGTTTGTAAGTTCTATGACTAGTTTAAACTTGTCTTTCTTTACTAACTTGTAAAGCATAAATATGCCAATAAGGAACAATGATAAAATACCCAGTACTTCTGATGTTGTGTAGAGATGTGGTGTAATGTCTACTGGAAATGTAGTTGTAGTGATTGAAGACTCAGTAGTATAATGAAAAACTGGTGGCAGTGCATAGCTATGTACTTCACTAGTCCTTGAAAGCAGTGTCACTGTTGTAACTAGAGTTCTGTATTTTATAAACAAAAACACAAAAGCTAGAAGACTGATTAGTGCCAGTGCTGTAGATATATATGCCAAAAGAGATGGTAAATCAATTGTTTGTGGTAAGTTGGACTGGTAATCCAACATTGATTCTGACAACCTTTGAAAAATCATTTTATTCTCTTTTGCAGCTAAGGCTACTTTCTTTAAGTCTAGTTTTGACTGTTTTTCAGATTCTACTATGTTTGTAAAATTGTGTGTAAAAAATCTGAAATGTGGTAGTTGTACATCAAGTATTTTTGAAAAGGTTGAATTTGGTTGCAACGCTTTCAAAGATTTGTTGAAAAATTGTTGTAACAGTATAAGGTTTACACCATGAACTTTTGATATTTTACTTGTTTCATTTTTGTTACATCTATTCCAATAAGGATCTAAGTACAGTGAAGAACTAGATAGAGAACACTTACATGGAATAGCCAAAATGCAAAAAGAACATCCTTTCTCCACTATTTTCCTATTCTCACAATGTAAAGTAATGTCTGACACATTTATCAAAACCAAATGGGTCTGATTGAGTTGGACAATAGAAGGCCGAATGACATTTGGGACAAAATGAAAAACACAATTAGCATTTATATATTGCTTGTGTCCATTAAAGAGACTCAATAAGCATGATCTTTTAGTGTCATTTCTTAAAATCATATGATTTTGACAATGCCAAATATTGCCATTTCGAGAACATGTCTGTAAATCTTTAGAATTTGTCTCCCTAAACAATTTGCCATCTTTAGATAAAAGTAAATGATCATTTGGGCTATCTAACTGAGTACCGTGCCTTGTTGTACTATTGACTGGTATTGGAAAAGTATTAAGTTTGTAAAGTTGCAGTGTCATAGTGGTAATTGGAAATTCAACAGAAATTAAAATGTTAGAAAATCTACGAAAAATTGTGAACTTGGCATGTTTATAATAAAATCCTGGATGAAAATGTGTCAAGTAAAATCCATGAGGTTGAATGTAACTTTGAATATGTGATAAAACATGAGTTAAGGTGTGATGTGGTATAAGCAGGGGAGATAACTTTCCTTGAATTGTTGACAAAACCCCCATTAATAACTCCTCAAACCTAGTCAATATTCTTAAGGTTAAACGTGTTTGCTTTGTCATAGCTGACAATAACTTACCCTGGGCTACCTGACTGGATATTAGGGAGTTATTAAAGTTCTCACCTAACTTTTCAATTGCCTCATGATTATCTGTTATGCCTTGAAAAATGTTGTCAATTCTAGAATCAAAATTTCTAATAGCTGCTGCAAAAATACCAATTTGATGAGCTGTAGCTTTAGCCATTTTCTGTTGGTTAGCTCTAATTAACGCCACATTTCTTGATAAACTGTTCAAATCTGAAGAAGTAGAGGTTCCGAATAGAGTTTTAGCAAGAGATCGTATGAAGGGTAAAAATGATCTTCGCCTTCTAGTCATTGGTAGTCTCGCTAATGAGTGATGGGGTAATAATGACTTAATTTCGCCTAAAATTGTCCCGACATCTACTGCTGTCTGTCGGTGTAAGGCCAAAATCTCAACCATAGCTTCACTGTACCATGGACAGTTGGAACAGGGCGTAGGTTTCTCCGATACAAAGGGAAAAGTTTGTAATTCAATTTCAAAGTAGTGTACCCAATGATTTCCTGAGGGATATAAGGTGCCTTTTTCTTCAAAGGTTGCACCGTAATTAAAAAGTTCTTTGATTTTATCGTATGGCGTTCCTTCCACATTCCCATAGGCCATGGCGAGAAAAAGGACACACAGAACCAATGAAGGAGACATCTTTACTTGTTTACCTACAAAGAGATGGCAATAGTCTTAAGACTGGTGTTTATATATCTCCACCAACTGTTACAGGATTAATGCGTTACTTTTCTCCTGTTCTGAGGAATTAGCTCTGTGTAATAGAGAATTGAGGCTTCTTTGAGTTTCCGATGTTTATTGTTGAATGTCGAATAAAAAGTGCGACCTTTACATCAATACAAATGAATTATACCTAAACTAAACATGTATCGAATGTACATACAATGTGCTTAACGCCTAGATGTTTACCAAATAATTTATGGATTTAAATGACAAAATGTTGCGCGAGCGCTTACAAGTTACATATCTTGACTAGACATTCCGATCACCGGCCGGAGGCCAGTTATCGGGTACCTACTATTAAAATACATATAACAATCATCCACAAAACATTATGAATCGTATACTCCCTTATAAGAACTGCTTCCGTGCTCCAAATCTCTAATCCTATCCAAAATTAACGATTATGTTATTTCGATAAAACCGCGAGCACCTATCCGGAAGTTAAACATGAAGCTATAAAATTAGAATCAATTCCGGAATGACCAAAATATCCGGATTGACTCAATTTATCATCAAATTTATACAAAAATAAAATGTTCTTTTATCATCTATTAAAAATCAGTAATTATTTACATATGAAAGCTATTTACATTAAACTATGAAGAAAGCAAAATAATACTTTGCCAACTGGAATAAAAATAATTTCTATTCTGACAAAGTACATGTACCTACACCAATCCATTATAAATTTAAATGGTTTTCTTGAATAATACAAAAATAGCAATAACATTATTTAAATCTAAGCATGGCTAAAAAAATCAAATATCTATTTACATATTTGCTATTAAGAAAACATAAGAAAATTTAAGTAGACTTGACTCACCTGTGTAATAGAGAATTGAGGCTTCTTTGAGTTTCCGATGTTTATTGTTGAATGTCGAATAAAAAGTGCGACAATCAAGGTTGGAACCCCAGATATACCTCAAAACGGTGAGTGGTCAATTAACCAATCAAATCACTAGTCCCTAATTACCTAGCCAATCAAAAGGATGTTTTACAAGAGATTTACTTCGAAAACTACTGCGCATGTCACGCGTCCTATACCTGTTACAACTTGCTTTTGCGTAAATCATACATAAGCCGAAAAACCATCTGTTTGTTTACGTCCATTGACACACAATGGTTGACACTAATTAGGAGTTACACTTTTTACCAATCCTGTTTAGAAACAGGTTTTTACTTAGACATGTTAATTGTATGTAGACCTAACATCTTAGCATCAAAGCTTGTAACACAAGTGACTAATTGACTCTAAACTTACAAGTAAATAACTGGATTATGGAAGACATCTGTCCACACAGGATTAATAACGAAACCCAACATGTTTAGAATTCCAAGTATTTTGGCTTGGCTAAATACTGTTTCTACTACATAATTATAAAGGTTAGATTATAAATATAAAGTTTAGATTACCATTTCTTTATTCTTTTATCAAATGTAAAGTTTAAATAAATTTAACGAAATTTCAAAATGTATACTGAAAAGGCGTGACAGTACTCACAAGGAAATTTTAAGACAGTTAATACTTTTTGTAGACATAGTGTACAATATCTCTTTCAGTGACACATTTTTTTCGACGCCATTTTCATGTTGGTGTGTGGAAGTATAATCTATTTGTTAATTTTATGGAATTTTTCATCATTTTCTTATAGTTTGGTGGGGTATTGATATTCAAATGAAAATGTCTTTTTTAAATGCAGGTTCTGTCCTGTTCACTTTTGATTAAGCTTGAGCAGAGCAGTAGCGAATCACTTGGCGGAAAAAAACGATCCACACAAAGTATGAGAACAGGATTTCCACAAAGATCGGATGTTTAGAGGATGGTAAAAACATATCCTTGTATATCATATCAAAACAATTGATAAACATACAAGCAGAAATGGCAAAATGGGTAAGCGAGTTAAATTCATGTCATATTCTTGATTCTGTGTTCGTGACTTTTATCATTCCATTTTATGAGTATGTCAAGAGAATTAGATACTGAATTTTTTCCTTTTTTTCTCCCATTTTTCAATGCTAATTCAAAGGTTAATATTTTTCAACAATATACATAAAAGGAATGAATTCAATAACAACTTCTATGTATGTTTTTATCAACATCGCAATGAAGTTATCAATGAGTAGAAAACACTTGATTAATTTTTTCTGAGAATTTGGATTTTTTCCCCCGTAAGAAACTGAGAATATCTTTAGTCCTGACTTGTCACTTTTGTCTTAAAAATCAATAAAGCATGATAATTCCAGGCACACGTTTTTGTATATTTCACGTGTTTTTACAATTTTTAGACAGTGTGTTGCCGATCATTTTATTCAATTACTAAATGAGTACGTTGAAAATTCTTCAAAATGTTATTTGTACAAATTCTTGTTAGACTCGCTCACTTTACAGCACTATTGATAAAAATCTATTCCAAATAATTATCTTCGACTTATTTCTAACTTTCGATTATCTTCTCATCGGCTATGTTTAGAAGAAGATATATATCAAAATATTCCGAGGGAACATAGGATTTGCATTCATTGTAACCAGAATTTAGTATAAAGATGGGTTCCATTTCATTTTTATTTGTCCACTGTATAAATTTACTAAAAAGTTTATTAAAAGATATTATTTGAATCGTCCGTTGTCTTGCAAACTCATATAATTACTGGACAGTACGTAAGAGAACGGAATATTTACAACCAAATGTATACGTTCAATATTTCAAGCCTAATGTGTGTTGTTTAATTATCATGCATCTTATGCCAATTACCTCCTGTAAAATGATATTGTCCAGCACTATTTAAATAATAATTGTCCTTCTATTATACTTTCGTATGTGTACTCAACTGTCCGTCAATCTGTCTTTTTTCCGCATACGGCGAAATAATTCAGCTCCAAAGAAGAAAGGGTTATCTCCCTTCCGTACCGACAACAACACAAGTCCGTCTGGAACGCCATCAATAATCACTTCGATGTCGGATTGCAACTCTAATACATAGTGAGTGTACCAGTTCCCTTCAGGATAACTAAAACAAGTATCAAGCTTCAAGATGAACAGCTCATTAAAAAAAGTATCGTCATTTTTTGAAGTTTCGAAGCGTGGTCGAAGCATAAAACTAGCGAAATAAAGCCATTTTCGCATTCCCCTGTGCTTCGAATACCCTCTATTTTTAAAACGAAATCGCCAATCAACTAGTTCCTGTTCAGGAATCACTATAATATCTCTAAGAACAAACACAACGCATTTGCAGTATTGGCCAATTAAATTTAAAGTCGTCATTTCAAGTTCATTTTAACTACGTACACCATCCGGTGCACATACAATGTCACACCCCATACAGTAGGAAAAACAAGAGCGAAATTTCAATTGTATCTCTTTAATGTCATCGATCATGATGTAAATTATAACAAATACTGGAATTCCTAACAAAATAAGAATAAATAAATAAAAATGATAGAAACACCATATCTTGGTATATCAGTGAAAATAACAAATGTAAATACAGCCAGAAAACATGATAAAATAAAGATACATTGCATGTATAACGTCTTATAAGATATAAATCGGGCATCATGTACAATACATTCATGAAATACCTATCTAATCTTATCATTATATGTGTTTCAAAAGTTCATGAAATTTATAGACTTTATCTTATGAAATACAATATATAAATACAAGAGGTCCAAATGGCCTGCACTGAAAACTTTACTTAAATCAATAATACAAGACACCACAACGATTAATGAAACCTGTAGCCTCTGTGTGAAAACTACACGTGTGTTTGGAAAGAAAACTCTGTATTTCGAACTTGGAAACATAAAATGACTTCACAAACCACTTTGATATTATAATTGCGATTTTATTATGAATATTGGAACATAACTTATTGCACCACACATTTTCAGAGTTATGAGACAAACTCGTACTTGAATATCAGTCACAATTTCAGACTTTTCATAATCCGCACCCCATCCTCATTCTTGTATTTAATAAGTAAAATAACAATACGTACATATTTTCCTGGTATCAGTTTTCCGATCAATTAACAAAAAATATCTCTGACTAATATTTTTGAGATTTATCTATTTCTGATTTTAAACAGACGCTCATTTAAAATATCATGTAACTCCGTCTATGTTCTCCATAAATTACACCTACCTGCTGTACAATACTTAAGTAGCGAAAAATATGTTACAAACAATAACAATGTTAGATGTATGATTTGGAATACAATATCGTACAATTTTACTACACCCTTACATGCTATCTATAGTACAGCCCACATACGTACTCGCAAAACCTCCAACACCTTGTATTGAAAAATATTTTGGATTAACATGGGTTTCATTTGGTTCTAAGCAACTGGACAGTATATGTATTAATACTTAATAAAAGACAGAAAGACAGGTGATGGACCACAAACAATGAGCAATTAAAATCTAAATTCAATGAATGTACAATAATAAGAATGTGTTTACGAAAAGCTGACTTGGCGAAAACGTTTGAACAAAAATCTTTATACCTGTTACAAAAGTTAATTGAAATTATAGAATGTAAGTGGCATAACCGCCAATCAGTCTTTTTTCGGCTTCTCGTCGTGTACAGTGTAAGTTAATTCCATATAATATTTAAATATTTCGTATGTGTTATAATAGCCTTATATTGTATATGTACATTGTATTCTTACGTATTTAACTTACACTAATAAGTTGCAAGGCTTAAAGTGGATAAACAATAACATACATTACGTACACCAGAGACGTATATAACACATGTGTTGTATACGTCTCTGCGTACACGTAGCGATTCCCTACAGTCCAGCAGCCAATTATCATGAATTAACCAGCCTCATGCATACCCAACAACGCCTCCTTAACTACACTTTGTCTTTTTTCGTGCGAATTACAAATAGTGACACAAGACGGGATGACATTACCGTCTCCCTTTTCATTAGGAGCTGGCCATTGCGCAAAAACATAGCGATGGCCTCGCTGATTCATTGGTTCTGCCAAACTCGTCGCTCCCCAGACAGTTGATATATTCCCCTGGAGACTTGGTCAACAGGGTGACCAGCAACATCTTTCCGTTTTAGGTGACATTCTTCGTCGGTAACAGATAATGTGTCAACACAGAATAAAACATAGAAAAAGTGCTTTCTTTAAGCAGAGACGTATATATCACATATCAAGCATGTTTTTATTGCTGTCTGCCTCTGTGAGAAAGCGTTTGCTCATTTGGAACATCTCGTGAAACATCCTTACTTTCCTCAGGGACGGTAATTTTCAGTTCTCAGGTAGCAGTAAACAGTTAATTTGCATTTTTCCTGAAATTATTTGTCATGTTTGAGATATACAGGTATAGCAGATTGGTTATGAAAAATACATCATTACATGTATATATATTTATAAACTATATAACAATTACATTAACAGTAGAGAGATGAAATTTGTGTAAAAAAAAATTTCCTCTGATTTCTGACATTTGATTGTCATGGTTACCTACTGAAAAAATGCTAAAAATGCAAAAATACTGCTAATTCCAATCCAACACTACAACTTTCTATGAGAAATTTAATTCTAAACACCTATCTTACAATCAACAACACTGTCATGGTAACAAAGTACTTACATTTCAGCAAATTCCAACTCGGAAATTCTTCATAACATGACCACATGTGAACACTATGAAAATTTCACTTCCTGTAAAGCTAGTTTTTGGTGCGTAGACACAGATTCGAGACTGCCCAAATAGTAATCTCCAACACAAAGCTAAAATATTATCCTGAAAAAAATGAAACCCCACATTGTCCACTTTAACATGACAGGACCAATTTTAGCAAGGATTTTTTTTTCATTTTTAATTAAAACCTTTATAATGGGGTAATCTAATGAGCAAAAAAATCACCAATGGCCACACCGAGAAACTGTGTACTGCTACCTCATGATCACAACATATCCGCCATCCTGTTATAGGTAACGTATGTTATTGGTTAATGCACTCAAGGAAATGTGTTTATTCGATTGAATTTGGAAATTTATTTCTCGGGGTTCGATAGCTTTTTGACTCAAGAAGGATTCGGCTTGTGTTGTAGACCGACTTGATTGTGACTTAGACCGTTATTAGTTTGAATGGTGGCTATATTGATA
>NW_026783157.1:0-29509 GCF_031769215.1 Ylistrum balloti | reverse complement strand
ATGGACTAATGTGCTTTCGTCTTTGACAGCAAGTCTCTTGATTGCACCCATGCGATCTGCCTCGGCATTGGTAGCCACATCACAGCGAAGATCACGCATACTGTCGGTACGTAAATCTGAGTCACAGCAGTAAAAGAGTGCAGTAGACAGGACATTATCAGCTGTAGACATTCCGACTTTGTACATATCCCACTGCCTGGTGAAAACCGACCATTGGTCTGGATCATATCCGGCACTTATAGTTGGTGGGTCCAGTTTTAGCTTTTGGGCTCCTGTGGGAACGTGTGCAGGATGTGCAGTTTTGTCATGAATCTGGAGGGCGGCGGTCAAGGCAGCGGCGAATGCTGCATCCAGATTTTGAGATTTCCACTCACATCCTTCTACCGGGCACTGTCAAACTGCCATGTCGAATATGTATCTTCAATTAGTGCAGTCATAAATCAAAGTTACGTTTGAAATCCACGATGAATGTTCTCAAGAAAGGACCTTGGACGAATTTTCAAATCGTTTCATATATTTGTAGCAGTCATAAATAAACATCAACATCTTCCTTCGTTAACTGTTCTTTATTAAACTACAGGATGACTGCTACCTGCAATGTACAGCGTAGTGATTAGTTTATTGTTTTCGTCGTTCCTGATTGTATAGTTTTGTGATGTGATTTGTGATAACTTTCTATGTTGTCAGTCTAAGCTAGTGAAAATTGCTAATTGAATTGTACATAGCAGTCTTTTGTTAGCTTTACTTTCGTTTTACCATGTCGCTTTAAAACTTTCGGAATGCCTCTGATGTTTTCTGTGTATATTTTATGTCCAATGACAGGCTAAGCTATAAATAGCATATTGTCTGTTGTTGTTTTCCTCGTCTGAGCCTGCTGCAGTTACACATCAAGTTGCCAAGCGAACCTGTCTTTGGATAGTGAGTTTTCTACATTTTCGATACCTACTTGGAAGGTAAGATTAAGTTTTTGTTAAATAAACACGGCGTTTGTAGAATTCTTAAACTGACACCTCAAGTAACACCAGGTGGAATCCTACCGATTCCAGGCCCCACGGAAGTTACTGGACATGTGTACTTGTAGCCCAAACTCAGTTTACAATACAGACAAATATGTTGATTTACATAAAAACTCGCTTTTTGAAAAAAATTGTGTGATGCATTTATAATGTCATGGAACATGTGAGTTATCACACGCGTAGCTATTTTTCTGATTGGAGTTCCACATACAGCTACTGTTTGATATCACCGAAACCGGTCCACAATGCTAGCAGTATCCAATCACAAATAGATAATTGGCTTGCACCCACCAAAGTGCAATAATTACGAATTTTATCAGAATATATTTGAATGGTAAATAATATTTTTGATCGTGATCAGTTGAGAAACACTAAGAAACTGTATATCCAGCTTTCCAGGTGAGCTTTCCTCAGGGGATATATTATCAATGTAAAGCATTTCTCTCTAATCGGAAAATCTTAGCTTCTAGTTCTGTGTATTTGGAGCAAATATCACATACATAGAGCATACATGTGGCATAAAATATGACCTATAGGATGAAGAAAGGCAGAAGTGGCAGGCCTCTGGCTAGTATTTTAACATACTGACCATGGATTCTATTTTTCGTGCAACACTTTTTGAAAATTCAGACTATCAAAAATTCAGACTATCAAAAATTCAGACTATCAAAAATTCAGCAGTTTTATTTAGGTCTACTCAAGCTTTGTTTACCTGACAAAGATGTTATGCTGAATCGTGCCCGATGACTTAGATCAGAATAATTGCTCTGCTCGAAAATACAGTCATGAATATATAGAGCAATTTTACAAATTTTCGTAAATAAACTTATTTGTTACAACAAATAAAATCACTTACTTAAACAGTTATATTCATTTATGAAATATTTAAGTTTATGGGAACGTAGAATTCTCTGAAAGTAATGCACATGCTAAAATACAGCTGTTTTCTGTTACGACCAGAAACAGCAAAAAATTATACAGTTCTAAGAATGGCAAGACCAGTCGCAGTATAATTGTACATTTGCTGCCAAAATACAGAAATGTTTTATATTTTTTTTTATTTGAAGATATCACAAATGTGTCCTATTACAATACTTGAAATACATGATCATTGGTTTTTTTGTCTTTGTAATTCAAATTCCAGATATTCCTGATCTGTTGAATGGCAGTGAAATCAGCCTTAAATCATTAAACTTTGCATGCATTCATGGATTGAGTATATGCCCAGGAAAAATGTTTTCATAACTTTTCGAAGTGGACATAATAACCTGATATTCCTCTAACGACTTGTTTTCCCTCACCTGGTACCACACTAAACCTTAACAACTTGGTACTCACTTTAATCTCCCCGTTGCTATCACTAAAAACACAAAACTTCAACTTCAGTAAATCATCATATTCTGACCACAAATTCCTTCTTATTCAAAACACGTTTAGTTATATCTGCTCTGTGTATACTTTGTAATTATGAGAGTGAATCTGTTATACATATTTTATGGGACTGCCATGAGGTTCAAAATCTTCTTAGTTTGGAAATTTTGTTAGATGCACTTGTTACTCCCTGTAGTTTCAATGAAGAATTATATCTTTTTAGATTTCTAACACAAAATATGAAAGTCAGCAGGATTGATGTTGAAATACTCATCATTATAAAACATTAGTGTGTATTATTTCCCCAGGCCTTGAAATATATGTCATACCCCATATATTTTATCTTTATTATTTTCACATTATTCTATCCTACTCTCTGTCTCTCTTTCTCTCTTTTTCTCTGTCTCTCTGTCTCTCTTTCTCTCTCTCTCTCTCTCTGTTTTTCTGTGTCTCTCTGTCTATCACTTTTTCTCTCTCACTTATAGTAGTTATTTGTTTATGATATATATATATATATTCTCTGTTCTGTTTGTTCTGTCTCTCTATATAAAAGTGTGTGACAAGTGTGTTTTACTAAATTAATCAAATTAAGTTTGAGATTTTATAAATATATATATATATACTTCTGTAGGCAAATGATGATGTAATGTGGATATGATGATAATAACAATGATGATGACAACAATGATGATGATGATGATGATGATGATGATGATGATGATGATAATGATTGATGATGATTATGATGATGATGATGATGATGATGATGATGATGATGATGATGATGACGACAACAATGATGATGATGATGATGTCATCATCCTCATGACTTATGTGTATATGAGGGTGTATGTGTATGAGTAACTGTCCTGTGCTATGTACATGAACTTATATTTCTTATAACCTTGTATAACCCTCTAACCACTTACAACCTGCTACCCCTCTAATCCCTTATAACCTGTTAACCCTCTAACACCTTATAACCTGGTACCCCTCTAATCCCTAACAACCTGGTATCACTCTAACCTTTGCAACCTGATACCCCTCTAACCCCTTATAACCTGGTAACCCTCTAAAACCTTATAACCTGGTACCCCTCTAATCTCTAACAACCTGGTACCCCTCTAACCTTTACAACCTGGTACCCCTCTAACCCTAACAACCTGGTACCCCTATAACCCTTTACAACCTGGTACCCTTCTAACACCTTATAACCTGGTACCCCTCTAATCCCTAATAACCTGGTACCCCTCTAATCCCTAACAACCTGGTACCCCTCTAACCTTTACAACCTGGTACCCCTCTAACCCCTAACAACCTGGTACCCTTCTAACCCCTAACAACCTGGTACCCCTCTAACCCCTAACAACCTGGTACCCCTCTAACCCCTAACAACCTGGTACCCTTCTAACCCCTAACAACCTGATACCCCTCTAACCCCTAACAACCTGGTACCCCTCTAACCCCTAACAACCTGGTACCCCTCTAACCCCTAACAACCTGGTACCCCTCTAACCCCTAACCTGGTAACCTTCTAACCCCTAACAACCTGATACCCATCTAACTCCAAATTCTTCTATCCAAAAGACCTTTATACGAAAAACACCTCCTAGTCAAAATGATATGGCTCTCTCTGGTCCAGGTACTTAATAAGTACAGAACCTAGAAAATATAATATCATTTTAGCTCAAAGAAGTAAAAGAAACCTCTCGGCTAAATGATTTAGAACGTGGCCTGTTATTTAGGAAAAATTAAATTTCCAGGTCTGTTTTGTTAGCAAGCTTCAATAATTTGTTATCAGATAGTAGATGATGTCAGTAAGATAGTCCTGTCAAAATTTGTTTAACAAAAAATTGAAATAAAAGTTATTACCAAAGCAGATAATTGTTTTGTCAGGAAAATTGTAGGAAGTCACTGATTATAACAAAATTGTTCCTTACTTTAACTGAATGGTATTAAAAATCACCAATTCCTGCATTAGATTTCTATTTTTATTTATACTGAAGCTCCACTGCATCAACATTCAGGCTGAGTTGTTAAGGAACTAACAAGTATTTTAGGGCCAGGTGTTGGTATTCACACAATAAAGCAGTTCACATAGATAAATATATCCCTGGTATTATCATGCATTTCTAATTTCCCTTACTTTGAAATATATCACCATTTTCTACAAGGATGACCATAATTGTGGTAATAAAACTCCATGTGACTCCTTATTTATAGTCAGATTCCCTTACTGTCATCGACAAATGTGATATTTATCTGATGTTTTGATCCCTGTAATTCTGACTTAGCCTTGAACAAGGCAGATGCCACCCACAGGGATTTGGACATGATCCCAGGACTTCACAGAACTTACCAATAGAGAGTAAGCATGTGTTAGATACTGCTATTGTGTCACAAAACAACTGGCTTGAGGTTTGTCACATAGAGTAAAACACTGGTCTGTTGTCACTACACACTGGCTTGAGATTTGTCACATATAGTAAACACTGGTCTGTTGTCACAAAACAACTGGCTTGAGATTTGTCACATATAGTAAAACACTGGTCTGTTGTCACTACACAACCAGCTTGAGATTTGTCACATATAGTAAAACACTGGTCTGTTGTCACTACACACTGGCTTGAGATTTGTCACATACAGTATAACACTGGTCTGTTATCACCACACACTGGCTTGAGATTTGTCACATATAGTAAAACACTGGTCTGTTGTCACTACACACTGGCTTGAGATTTGTCACATATAGTATAACACTGGTCTGTTGTCACTACACACTGGTTTGAGATTTGTCACATATAGTATAACACTGGTCTGTTGTCACTACACAACCAGCTTGAGATTTGTCACATATAGTATAACACTGGTCTGTTGTCACTACACACTGGCTTGATATTTGTCACATATAGTAAAACATTGGTCTGTTGTCACTACACACTGGTTTGATATTTGTCACATATAGTAAAACATTGGTCTGTTGTCACTACACACTGGTTTGATATTTGTCACATATAGTAAAACATTGGTCTGTTGTCACTACACAACCAGCTTGAGATTTGTCACATATAGTAAAACATTGGTCTGTTGTCACTACACACTGGTTTGATATTTGTCACATATAGTAAAACATTGGTCTGTTGTCACTACACACTGGTTTGATATTTGTCACATATAGTAAAACATTGGTCTGTTGTCACTACACACTGGTTTGATATTTGTCACATATAGTAAAACATTAGTCTGTTGTCACTACACACTGGTTTGATATTTGTCACATATAGTAAAACATTGGTCTGTTGTCACTACACACTGGCTTGATATTTGTCACATATAGTAAAACATTGGTCTGTTGTCACTACACACTGGTTTGATATTTGTCACATATAGTATAACACTGGTCTGTTGTCACTACACACTGGCTTGATATTTGTCACATATAGTAAAACATTGGTCTGTTGTCACTACACACTGGCTTGATATTTGTCACATATAGTAAAACATTGGTCTGTTGTCACTACACACTGGCTTGATATTTGTCACATATAGTAAAACATTGGTCTGTTGTCACTACACACTGGTTTGATATTTGTCACATATAGTAAAACATTGGTCTGTTGTCACTACACACTGGCTTGATATTTGTCACATATAGTAAAACATTGGTCTGTTGTCACTACACAACCAGCTTGAGGTTTGTCACATACAGTATAACACTGGTCTGTTGTCACTACACAACCAGCTTGAGGTTTGTCACATATAGTAAAACACTGGTCTGCTGTCACTACACACTGGCTTGAGATTTGTCACATACAGTATAACACTGGTCTGTTATCACTACACAACCAGCTTGAGATTTGTCACATATAGTATAACAATGGTCTGTTATCACTACACACTGGCTTGATATTTGTCACATATAGTAAAACATTGGTCTGTTGTCACTACAATTTTTTTTTTGTGATGCCACATGGTGTTTGGATACTTTATCCTTACAATGTCTTGTCTTTCTGTCTGTTCTTTCTGAGGAAGGCAAATTTGGTGCAAAACATCCTTTGGTGAAGTGGACAAAATTTGTATCAGTAGAGAGGCATGACCAAGTAAACAATTAGAGTTATTTGTTCCAGAATTGAATTTATAATATTATCTGATTTTGAATATGATTCCAAGAGATTGAATGCCAAGATTGAAAATTCTTTGTTTTACAGTGAGAAAAATGTTTTGTCATGATGAGGTAAGGGATGAAAACAAGCCCTCTTTGCCTCTTGTTTATATTGAAATTCAATCAATATTTCTTAGCTAAAGTACTGGGCTGACACTTGTGTGTTGAACTGTTGACGGTACATTATGCTTAAGGTCATGTAGGGCCTGGTTATATCTAGAAATGGAAATTCCAAGGTGACCTGATTGTGTATGTGTACAGAAAGACCAGTCGTATATACATTGTGTTAGCTAACTCTAGGTCATCCTCTGGATGAATGTGTGTAAAATCTTTTTGCATGGTCGATGATGAGAGACCTACAGTTCGTGTTACCTGTAGTTATTTATAGAAAACATTGACATTACAGAATATAACATCTTATTGGGTACCTGGTCGTTCAATGTACCATTTAAACACATTGATCAGTGATGCAGTCTTATGAATTTTTAATGCATTAAGAGACATTATGTAAATACATTTAAACTTTTCTTCATTACTGGTTTTTTTAATGTTATGTACTGTGCATTCCCAGGCTATATTTTGTTTATAATTATATATCTTCCTTTAGTCAGATAGGTTAATGGTTGAGATAAATAAATAAATAAAACAGCTTTTTTTGTTATTACCTGCAAGTGTTTTGCAGGGTTTTCAATAAATTTTGGCTGCATGCTGATTTGACCATCTGTAATTCAGTTTTGGCCAGTTGTGAAAAGAGTAGAAAAATCTAACAGAAAAGATTTCCTTTGATTGATGTTGTCTGCCTCCAAATGAAGTGTGCTCAAACCTTTCATAGAATGACATGTTTCTTTGTGAAAAAACCTAAAGGTCAGCAATGTTTTACGTAATGAAATATGTACAGTAAAAGTGTTTAAGTGATTTGGCTCTCAAATCCTGCGGGAGCAACCAATTTGCATACCTGTCACTTATAGCAGGGATGGGTGTTTCACGGTAGGTTTGTGGGATAAATTGGTAGAACCAGCCGCCATGAGATTGTGGGGAAAAGTGTTGACAAAGGTTCCTGTATATGGTTCAGACATGTGTACATGAATCTGCCAGGACATTGTCACAACGACAGGGATAAACTGATTACAGTATGTAATGCTGTCACATGTATACAATGTACGTTTTCAAGTCAAATATTCGCGAGTTGAGCACCACACTGATCTACTGCAATTCTGTGACAAAGGGAGATCACCCCAAAAATCATTCACACACTTTCCTCGAATGCACATATGGGCTGTGTGTTCCTCATTGATAAATTCAATTCTGGATCTAATCAGGGTATTTAGGAAAGTCACTTACTAAGGGTATGATGTTCATTAGAATCAATAACTTATAGTGTCATTACAAAGATGAAAATCCTGCAATTCACTGTAAGTCTTTTTAATAGTCCCAATCATTGAGTACAGAAAGTTACAATTTGAAAGTTTTGGAGACTTTTTGTGTTGATTGCTGTGTACAAGAAAACGTGTAACCATATTTGTATGATTTCAGATCTCACTTTTTGGCTAACATAAAGTACATATAAAACCAACAAGATGCTCAGATTCATCATTCATTAAAGTGATAAAAGCTCTGATCTAGTGTATCTAGATCACCATTATTCAGTCATGTACTAAGTATTAGGTATAATAATAGGTTTCAAAGATAAATTTCAAATGTGTTTTTAATATCATTCCTGTCTTTTGAACACACCAGTGCCACCTAGAAAGATGTAAACAATACAGTGATAATGGATGACAAAACATTGTCTAACTAGTGTTTAGTTTAAATAATGTCTTATTCATATTTCAAATGATGCAGTTTACTTTACATGGTAAAACGAACTCAGGTTTGTCTCCATAATTGAAGACCGTTTGGTAAAAGCAGGTATGATTGTAAAATGAACTATGAACACATGTTAGACTTATGAAAACACTTGTTAAATATGTACACTATCACAAACATCTCTAAACTTGTAGATAGTTGATGAAAACATGTCCTTGTAATGTTATCTATCAACGTTTCTCACAAAAAGATTTCTCTTGTATTGTATATATCTTTGATAACGTCTTTAACTGCTGTGCGTTTTTATTCTCCATCTTCCAGTTTATGATGTCATCATTCTGTGTTGTTTTTATCAGTTTATGATGTCATCATTCTGTGTTGTCTTATCAGTTTATGATGTCATCATTCTGTGTTTTTATCAGTTTGGATGATGTCATCATTCTGTGCTGTTTTAATCAGTTTTGATGATGTCATCATTCTGTGTTGTTTTTATCAGTTTATGATGTCATCATTCTGTGTTTTTATCAGTTTGGATGATGTCATCATTCTGTGCTGTTTTAATCAGATTTAATCAGTTTTGATGATGTCATCATTCTGTGCTGTTTTTATCAGTTTTGATGATGTAATAATATGTTATTGTTGTTCTGATGATGGATGACTTACCTAACATGTCAACAACCTTCTGAAGGAATTTATCCAGCATTTGAGAGGATCTGATTGTTGTCTTCACTCTGGGAGCATTATTATGCTCACTGAAGGGAAAGCATATAGATGCTGCGAGTCCATCTGTCCATCCGTCCGTCCAACATATTTTGGCCGGAGCATAACACAAAAACTATAAGAAGTATCAACATGAAACTTGAAAGGTAGATAGATCTCAACAAGGAGAAGGGCAAGGTACAAGAACCCTTATTGCCCAGTGTTATTTCAGGAAGTATAACCCGTCCCTGACGACCCCTGTTTTACTTCATTTAGAGAAGACTGTATACTTTTTGTCCATGTCAGTTCCGAACATGTACTGAAACTAACTAACTCAGGAACACTGTGCCTCCCCCCACTCCTCACAGTGTTTGTGTTACTGATAATGTATATGTACTTAATAGGGTTGTACTGAGTAGGTGTCTTCAGTCAGGTACAGCATAAATGGATAAGTTTATTCGTTTGTCGGTGAGACGATACATGGGAGTAGTGACTGAGACAGAAAACCTGTCAACCAGCCAAAATAGGGAGACACACAGTATTTGCTGTATGCAAAAGTAATATATATGTAGAAGACTTTGTGAAAGACTGCTGTACGAGACCGAGTCTGTATATTGTAGAGTTAAAAAATAACATTGAAATATCCAAATGGATTGGTGGCATCTCTCCCATGCACATCTGACATTTTGATGAAAATAACTCAGTAGTTGATTTTGTGGTGGTGTCAAGTTACATTATAAATTCTACAAATCATAATAAAATCCTTTCCTTGGCTCATTTATTAAAATGATAGCGATGTATACCTAGTTTATACTGCATTTTGTAGAAAATTTCTCCTAATGATACAGCAGTAAAATTGATCGTGACTGGTGGGTATAAAAAAATCACAGATATCAGATTCTTGTAGATCTAGTTTATAGTGACAAGAATGTTTCAGTAATTTTGATATATTGCAAATGTTACAATTTTTATGCTCCTGGAAGGGTGAGCATATAGTTGCCACATTGTCTGTTTGCTGGAGTATATAATAAAAGCTTGAAGAGATATCATCAAGAAACTTAATAGGTAGATAGATATCTTGATACTGAGAAGTGCAATGTACAAGAACCATAACTATGTTTTGTATTATTGAAGAGTCAAAGTCATTTTTTGGGAGCATTTGTCAGTTTCACTGATACTCTTGTATAGGAGGTTTAAGCTGTAGAGTACATGGATAAACCCATTATACTGAAAATAAGGGACAAAATATGTACAGGAAGGCTAGGATATCATATGGGGGCAAAACGATCTGAGGACAAAATGATGAGTGGACAAAATATCAAGGGACCACATACTCTTAGGACATAAAATCCTTGGAGACAAAGGATATTACATACAGAGGATGTGATTCTTATAGGTCAACTTCACACTCAGATGAAAAGAGTCCCAGGTAACAGGTAACTCAGGCTATATCAAATATTCAGGGGATAACACTCAGGGGACATTATAGCCAGGGAACAAAACTCAGGGGACATTATAACTAGGGGACAACACTCAGGGGACATTATAACCAGGGGAGAACACCCAGGGAACGTTATAACCAGGGGGCATAACACTCAGGGGACCACACTCAGGGGACATTATAACCAGGGGAAAACACTCAGGGAACATTATAACCAGGGGGCATAATACTCAGGGAACAACACTCAGGGGACATTATAACCAGGGGACAACACTCAGGGAACATTATAACTAGGGTGCATAACACTCAGGGGACAACACTCAGGGGACATTATAACAAGGGGACAACACTCAGGGAACGTTATAACTGGGGTGCATAACACTCAGGGGACAACACTCAGGGAACATTATAACCAGGGGGCATAATACTCTGGGAACAACACTCAGGGGACATTATAACCAGGGGACATACTACTCAGGGAACAACACTCAGGGGACATTATAACCAGGGGACAAAATACTCAGGGAACAACACTCAGGGGACATTATAACCAGGAGACAACACTCAGGGAACGTTATAACTAGGGTTCATAATACTCAGGGGACAGCAATCGGGGGATCACACTCAGGGGACATTATAACCAGGGGACAACGCTCAGGGAACATTATAACTAGGGTTCATAACACTCAGGGGACAGCAATCGGGGGATCACACTCAGGGGACATTATAACCAGGGGACAACACTCAGGGAACGTTATAACTAGGGTTCATAACACTCAGGGGACAGCAATCAGGGGATCACACTCAGGGAATATTATAACCAGGGGACCACACTCAGGGAACATTATTACCAGTTGATACAACACTCAGGGGACATAACACTCAGGGGACATAATAACCAGGGGACATAACATTGAGGTAACAGATAATAAAGGGACATAACTCAGGGGACATAACACAAAGGGGACATAACAAACAGAGAACATAATATTCAGGCCACCCTAGACCTACTTTCAAGGTCTCGAGTGTCATAGATGTCAAAAACGGTAAACGATGTTTACCAATAACCAAAAGATCCAGGGTGCTGATATTTGACCTGTAACATTCTGGGATGAAGGGCTACCAAGTTTGCTCATATTATTGACATTATCTGTTTTTCAAAGTCACAGGTGTCAAATATGTTGAATATTTAAATAACTTCTTTTAAATAACCAAAAGGCTCAAGGTGCTGATATTTGGCCTGTAGCATGCAAGATTGAAGGACTACCAAGTTTGTGAAAATAAATGACATTGACCAACTTTAAAGATCACAGAGGACAAATGTGTTAAAATGTTGAAGTGACTTCTCAATAAACAAAAAGTAAAGGGATCTGATATTGGGCTAGTTGTATGCTGAGATAAAGGGCTACCAAATTGTTCAAAGGAAGGACCTTGAAAGGTCATGGGAGTCAAATGTGTGTCATGTTATTAGGCCAGTAGCATGCTGGGATGAATGGCTACCAAGTTTGTTCAAATGAATGATCTTGACCTTCATTCAAGGTCAAAGGAAGAAAATATGCTTAAATATAACAACAGACAGTGTTATCTGTTCAGTTTGATTGATATAAAGCCTTCAAACTTAGAAACAATAAAAACATTGTAAACTTGCATATATAAGTTCTGTTCTGTCAGGCCTAGTGCTGGGAGTAATGGACAGGCTTGAAAATTGTCCAAAGACCTGATGACCCCAGGTGACTGTTAAGGCCCATGGGCCTCTTGTTTATGAAGCAACACTGTCTCCTTTGTGTGAAATGACAATGATGAAACATCAACAATTATATATCTCTAGTGAAACTTAGCTCCAGAGTGGTGAAACCTTGGATAGCTCTTGGTGAAACCTTGGATAGCTCTTGGTGAAACCTTGGATAGCTCTTGGTGAAACATTGGTTAGCTCTGGTGAAACATTGGATAGCTCTGGTGAAATCTTGTTTAACTCTTGGTGAAACCTTGGATAGCTCTGGTGAAACCTTGGATATCTCTTGGTGAAACATTGGTTAGCTCTTGGTGAAACATTGAATAGCTCTGGTGTAACCTTGGTTAGCTCTTGGTGAAACATTGGTTAGCTCTGGTGAAACATTGGATATCTCTTGGTGAAACATTGGTTAGCTCTGGTGAAACATTGGATAGCTCTGGTGAAACATTGGTTAGCTCTGGTGAAATCTTGTTTAACTCTTGGTGAAATATTGTATAGCTCTTGGTGAAACCTTGGATATCTCTTGGTGAAACATTGGTTAGCTCTTGGTGAAACCTTGGTTAGCTCTTGGTGAAACATTGGTTAGCTCTGGTGAAACATTGTTTAGCTCTTGGTGAAACATTGGTTAGCTCTGGTGAAACATTGGATAGCTCTGGTGAAATCTTGTTTAACTCTTGGTGAAACCTAGGATAACTCTTGGTGAAACCTTGGTTAGCTCTTGGTGAAACCTTGGTTAGCTCTTGGTGAAACATTGGATAGCTCTGGTGAAACATTGGTTAGCTCTGGTGAAATCTTGTTTAACTCTTGGTGAAATATTGTATAGCTCTTGGTGAAACCTTGGATAGCTCTGGTGAAACATTGGTTAGCTCTGGTGAAACCTTGGATATCTCTTGGTGAAACATTGGTTAGCTCTGTTGAAACATTGGATAGCTCTGGTGAAACATTGGTTAGCTCTTGGTGAAACATTGGTTAGCTCTGGTGAAATCTTGTTTAACTCTTGGTGAAACCTTGGATATCTCTTGGTGAAACCTTGGTTAGCTCTTGGTGAAACCTTGGTTAGCTCTTGGTGAAACATTGGTTAGCTCTGGTGAAACATTGGTTAGCTCTTGGTGAAACATTGGTTAGCTCTGGTCAAACATTGGATAGCTCTGGTGAAATCTTGTTTAACTCTTGGTGAAACCTTGGATATCTCTTGGTGAAACCTTGGTTAGCTCTTGGTGAAACATTGGTTAGCTCTGGTGAAACATTGGTTAGCTCTTGGTGAAACATTGGTTAGCTCTGGTGAAACATGGGATAGCTCTGGTGAAACATTGGTTAGCTCTGGTGAAACATTGGATAGCTCTTGGTGAAACCTTGGATATCTCTTGGTGAAACCTTGGATAGCTCTGGTGAAATCTTGTTTAACTCTTGGTGAAACCTTGGATAGCTCTGGTGAAACCTTGGATATCTCTTGGTGAAACATTGGTTAGCTCTTGGTGAAACATTGAATAGCTCTGGTGAAACCTTGGTTAGCTCTTGGTGAAACATTGGTTAGCTCTGGTGAAACATTGGATATCTCTTGGTGAAACATTGGTTAGCTCTGGTGAAACATTGGATAGCTCTGGTGAAACCTTGGATAGCTCTGGTGAAATCTTGTTTAACTCTTGGTGAAATCTTGTTTAACTCTTGGTGAAACCTTGAATAGCTCTGGTGAAACCTTGTATAGCTCTGGTGAAACATTGGTTAGCTCTTGGTGAAACCTTGGTTAGCTCTGGTGAAACATTGGATAGCTCTGGTGAAACATTGTATAGCTCTTGGTGAAACCTTGGATATCTCTTGGTGAAACATTGGTTAGCTCTGGTGAAACATTGGATAGCTCTGGTGAAACATTGGTTAGCTCTGGTGAAATCTTGTTTAACTCTTGGTGAAATATTGTATAGCTCTTGGTGAAACCTTGGATATCTCTTGGTGAAACATTGGTTAGCTCTTGGTGAAACCTTGGTTAGCTCTTGGTGAAACATTGGTTAGCTCTGTTGAAACATTGGATAGCTCTGGTGAAACATTGGTTAGCTCTTGGTGAAACATTGGTTAGCTCTGGTGAAACATTGGATAGCTCTGGTGAAATCTTGTTTAACTCTTGGTGAAACCTTGGATATCTCTTGGTGAAACCTTGGTTAGCTCTTGGTGAAACCTTGGTTAGCTTGGTTAGCTCTTGGTGAAACATTGGTTAGCTCTTGGTGAAACATTGGATAGCTCTGGTGAAACATTGGATAGCTCTGGTGAAACATTGGTTAGCTCTTGGTGAAACATTGGTTAGCTCTGGTGAAACATTGGATAGCTCTGGTGAAACATGGGATAGCTCTGGTGAAACATTGGTTAGCTCTTGGTGAAATCTTGTTTAACTCTTGGTGAAACCTTGGATATCTCTTGGTGAAACCTTGGTTAGCTCTTGGTGAAACCTTGGTTAGCTCTTGGTGAAACATTGGTTAGCTCTGGTGAAACATTGTTTAGCTCTTGGTGAAACATTGGATAGCTCTTGGTGAAACCTTGGATATCTCTTGGTGAAACCTTGGATATCTCTTGGTGAAAACTTGGATAACTCTTGGTGAAACTGTAGATAGCTCTTTGTGAAACCTTGGATATCTCTGGTTAAATGTTGAAAAGCTCAGATGAAAGTTTGTATATCTCTGGTGAAACATTGAATAGCTCTGATGAAACTCTGTTATCTTTGGTGAATGGATGAATAACTCTTGGTGAAACCTAATTTTTAATTAGGATAGATCTTGTAAAACTAGAAAAGTTTCAATGACCCCCTGAATATCTATTAAACTATATAGATCATATAGATCTCTATTGAGCACAGCCAGATCATATCATTTTCGTGGGAGTTTCTGTAATAAATCTTGACTTAACAGCTAAACTTCTATGAATCAAACTTAGATGATTCAAATTTCTTGATGTATCAAGTTTATAGCTGAGTTTCAAATTTCATTCTAAAATATTTCTTTTAACTGACTGCTTTATGAATAAAGTTTTATATGTCTAACTTTTAGATTTTTTCATAGACTGTCACCTATGATAACACAGTCACTGACACCTCATGATTTGAAGAAAACATGTACCTGTATAGTACAGGTATTTTGGCCCTGCGGCAGAATTTCACTCACTGAATTTTAACAAAGTTGTTACATGGCAAAGGGATTGCAATAGTGGGGTGTCTTTTACTCTATATTTATACATGACACAAACAGCAGTTGATAGAGAAAATGAAAATTTATTAAACATCAATACTAACTTTACCTTGTTCAGGACATAGGAATAAAAATCTAAACTAGGTTTTGGCAATCTTAGGAGCTGCTCACTATCTAACCCTCCTACTAAGATTACAAAAAAGACAATATAAACTGGAACAAAGCAAAGATACAAAAACCTATCTAATTACAAATAAGCAAAATTACTTACAACATAATTAAGTGAAAGTGGGGCGATCCCCGGGCAACCTCAAAAGCTAACACAACCACCAGGCGACGCTGAAGGTTATAAGGTGAAGTGGGCGACCCCACTGCAACACCGAGCGATCCCGGAGTTGTGATAAGTAAGAACTCATTGCGAGTCACTGAGCGATCCCAGAATTGTGTAATTAATACTAATTGCGAGTAAAGTGTATGCACGTAACTTACAGGGCAAGCCCTGGCAGGTACATAGACTTATGAACAACATGGAAATGGAATGATGTAACAAATGTAAGTACAAAAAACAAACATAAAATGAATTGGGGGTATAATTCCCCAGAATTAAATGCCATGTACGTGACTTACAGGGATGAATCCCGGCAGGTTCATAGGATAGTGAAAGCTATATCAATATGATCTCTATATAACATACAACATGAACATAATAATGAGACAAATAAAGTAAACCTATTACTAGCAAGTAAGCAGCCCAAAAACTATAAATGTAGAAAGGAATGAGAATGGAGCAAAAACCATATATAACACATAGCAACAAAACAAGAAGAAACTGTGCTGCGAGCTGGCTACCCCAACCTTCCCAGAAGGGTCTGGGAGGTAGGTTTACCCAATGCTCCGACCAGCGGGCCAGTGTTGTCTCACTTGATGGACTTAACCTATAGCTATATGTACCTGAACAAGTGGGGAAAAAAAATCAGAGAAAATCATGGATACAAGTAATGACAATGCAACAAAAATAATACATGTACACAAAAAAAGACAAATCAAAATAACACAGCAAACAAAAATAAAACATAAAACATGGTGGAACAGGGGCGGCAGGTGGGTGCAAAGAACAAAGAGACTCGTGGCTAATCTTCTTACACTAATTAAAACTGACCGATGTGCATGCCCCTAATTGCAGACCCCCTCTAAGGATCAATGACCACTGACCGATCACATGACTAAAGGAAGCTGTTACCCCTCTATGTTGTACTATCCTTATGTTATACAAAAGACCATCAACAACCGTTCTCAAGTACAAATGTTGAGTATTAACACAAGTTACAACAATGATAACATGTATGGCCTGAGTATTGAGCTTAACAAGTTACTCCTTCCACGGCCACGCCAGGGCTGACTCTATTTGCTGTGATCTTACAGTTTATCCTAAAGTAATTATAATCTAATTCTGATAGGGAAAGTGTCTTCTACTGATCTACAATTAAACCGTGACCAGTTAATGTCTCAATGGTGGAGAGCATGTCCAGCCAATGTTTCACGGCATGATTCTGACACTAAGGTGACCGCAATTAAACTATCTGTCTGATAAGCCAGCCGGTCACATTAAGATTTAACACAAATTATGTTCTACACTTGAACGACAAATTTCACTATTAACAGAAGCTGACCTAAAGTAATACTGGAGACCCCCTTTAAGGATCAATGACCACTGACTGATCACATGACTAAAGGAAGCTAACCTAAAGTAAAACCCAGACTGAATGAGATAAACTTACAAGATTAAAAGATAATTTAACAGAGAAAGGACTGGGCAAAATTAGTCATGTATGAACAATTATTTAGATAAACAAAATAAACATTTACAATACTAGACACATTAAAATTTCAATAGTGTATTTACAAGCTATGACATTTAATCAACAACGATAATGGGATGTCATTTGATGTTTATGGACGCCATTGAGGCAAAAGCATGTAGTTAGACCTTATTTATAAATTATGAAAACAAATGGAGAAAATATTGAAGAATTTTATGATGATTTCACTCATTCTCAAACCATCACTTTTCAGCTTTAATCATAAAACTGTGAGAAACAGTGATTTCCCTGATAATTACAAGTTTCCCGATTTATTCAAACTAGCCATTGTCAGAATATTGCAGACTGTTTTGAATTTTTACAACCTAAGCTGTGTGATATGTAGTACTTTTGTTCCTAGACAGAATACATTATGGTATTAATTTGCCGTGTTTAAGATTTATTATTGTCTATGACGATTATGTATCACTCCTTAGATAATTGCTCTTACACTAGATGACCACTTTCATGCTGCGCATCATTTTGTTTGAAATCAGTCCTTAAAGTATGTTAACTGTATATGAAAGCAGGTATACGCATTAACCTGAAAAATGTTAATGTAAGCATGTATTGCTGATTACTTCTTAATTTATATTGAAATTTTTTGTTTTACAATTTAAAGTTTTTTGTTTTATAGATAAAAGATTGCTCTTTTCATTTTAGTGATGTTTTGGTCCTTGTGTTTGTTTAGGGAGAAATGTTGTGTCATCAACAATGAATGATTCAAAGTCTCGGTGTATCAAATTTTTATACTCTCCTAAAATTATTTGAATGGAGGGTGAGGGGGCATATAGTTGCCCCTGTGTCCCTCTTTCCGTGTGTCTTTTCTTGTCCAGAGCATGACTTTGCCAACAGGTAAGCAAGGATAATGAAACTTTGTGTATATTGTTCATACTAAGGGGATGTGCAGTGTAACAAATTCATGACTCTCGTTCCTGCAATGACAGAGTTATTGCCCTTTGTTGAAATTTCTTGTTCAGAGCAAAACTTTGCTTGCATTTAAGATAGGATAATGAAACTTGGTGTATACATTGATCATATGAAGACAATTTGAAATGTACTTATGTACGGGCCTGAAAACCCCTGAAGATAGAGTTATTACCTTTTGTTGAAAATATCTTGTTCAGACATTACCACTCGTAGCGATGACATTGCGCAGGGCCAATGTTCCTGCAATTACATAGTTGTTGTTTGTTGAAATTTTGTGTCTGGAGCGTTACTTTGCTCGCATTTGAACTAGGACATTGAAACATGATGTATACCATATTTTCAGGGTTCGAAGATGCAGGTTTTTTCCTTGGAGGTCAGGCATGCGGCTTATATGTGATGAAAAAATTCAGTAGAATAAAAAAAAATGAAGAGAATGGTCTGGACATCGGTTCCTGACTGCTTTGTATTTTGAAACAGCTATTCACAAGAACTATTGACCTGCATGACCTCGCACCCAGATAATTTTGGTGGCTATTACTTGTCATGCTTCATCAAAGAATAAATAATAGTGATTTAAACCAAGGATACCAGTACACCAGTATGAGACGTTGGTACCAAGTTTTTACAAATACCAGTCCATCACATGTTTGTGACTGAAACAGATTGTCTAGAACAGTCATTTGCAGTGATATAGAGGTTATTTTTAAGATTGAAATAAAAATAACATTCTCGTGGATTTAATCAATCATACCTTTTAAAATAAATCACAATAATATCTTCTGAACTTTCGTGGTAGTTTCGGAAGTCATAATGAAAGTTTACAATAACCTGTTGCGTCCGGGGATTGATAGGTCATCGGGTCAAATTCTAGAATGACTGCCATGCTTATTTGGGATTAGAATGGCTTTGTGTAACAAAGAAATAATTTGGGACTTTAAGAACTTTGTCAGTATGCAAGGGTCTTTGCTAATATTGAACAGTACAGACCCTGATGGAGATATTGTTAAGTAAACTGTATGTAATGTCAGGCCCTATATCTGTGTATAGACAATCTTTGAAGGCTCCCAAACCAAACAAGTTCAGTAATTGCTATTTTATGTTTTTGAAACAGGTCAATAAAATAAAGATTTTCTGTATATAATTCATTTGCAAACATATATTTAATATTTCACTGACGATCTTGATAAATTGCCTTCTGTTGTTTGTTATATCAACAAACTTTGGTCAACATAACGATTACCACATCATAAAAAAGGATGCAACTTGTATCACAGTGTGCCTTGTTTGTGGATCAAATCGAAAGATGCAGTGGGGGCAATGTCCGTGCTCATGTCCCTTCAGTACAAAGTTATTGCTCTTTGCTAAAATTTCATGTCATGAACACAGCTTTGCTTGCATTAAAACTAGGATCCTAAAACATGGTGTGAACATTGGCCTTATGAAGAGATTGTGCACTATACAAAATTCAGGGCATGTAACACTGTAATTATAGAATTATGGCCCTTTGTCCAATAAAGTCATTTTCAGGGAGTATTCGCTAGTTTTGCTGATACTCTTGTTTCTGCTAGCTCCTTGAATTTCAAAACATCGAAAATACAAGATCAAAGCTACTTGTAAAAATACGCATTTAATTGCACACCCCAGATAATAGGTAAAAATACTCCACCAAAGTCAGGTGAAATATACCTCTAACGAGAAAACACCTCAGATAATAGGTAAAAATACTCCAACAGTCAGGTAAAATATACCTCTAACGAGAAAACACCTCAGTAAAAAGGTAAAAATACTCCACCAGTCAGGTAAAATATACCTCTAACGAGAACACACCCCAGATAATAGGTAAAAATACTCCACCAAAGTCAGGTAAAATATACCTCTAACGAGAAAACACCCTAGATAATAGGTAAAAATACTCCACCAAAGTCAGGTAAAATATACCACTAATGAGAAAACACCCCAGATAATAGGTAAAAATACTCCAACAGTCAGGTAAAATATACCTCTAACGAGAAAACACCCCAGATAATAGGTAAAAATACTCCACCAAAGTCAGGTAAAATATACCTCTAACGAGAAAACACCCCAGATAATAGGTTAAAATACTCCACCAAAGTCTGGTAAAATATACATCTAACGAGAAAACACCCCAGATAATAGGTAAAAATATTCCACCAAAGTCAGGTAAAATATACCACTAACGAGAAAACACCTCAGATAATGGGTAAAAACACTCTAACAGTCAGGTAAAATATACCACTAACGAGAAAACACCTCAGATAATAGGTAAAAATACTCCACCAAAGTCAGGTAAAACATACTCTCCACCAAAGTCAGGTAAAATATACCACTAACGAGAAAACACCTCAGATAATAGGTAAAAATACTCCACCAAAGTCAGGTAAAATATACCTCTAATGAGAAAACACCCCAGACAATAGGTAAAAATACTCCACCAAAGTCAGGTAAAATATACCACTAACGAGAAAACACCTCAGATAATAGGTAAAAATACTCCACCAAAGTCAGGTAAAATATACCTCTAACGAGAAAACACTTCAGATAATAGGTAAAAATACTCCACCAAAGTCAGGTAAAATATACCTCTAATGAGAAAACACCTCAGTAAGTAGGTTAAAATACTCCACCAAAGTCAGGTAAAAATACTCCACCAAAAGTCAGGTAAAATATACCTCTAACGAGAAAACACCTCAGATAATAGGTAAAAATACTCCACCAAAGTCAGGTAAAATATACCTCTAACGAGAAAACACCCCAGAAAACCCTCTAACTCCACCAAAGTCAGGTAAAAT
This sequence comes from Ylistrum balloti, assembly GCF_031769215.1. Taxonomy (NCBI): domain Eukaryota; kingdom Metazoa; phylum Mollusca; class Bivalvia; order Pectinida; family Pectinidae; genus Ylistrum; species Ylistrum balloti. The sequence continues at coordinate 8,513 of NW_026783157.1, read as the reverse complement.
ATACCACTAACGAGAAAACACCTCAGATAATAGGTAAAAATACTCCACCAAAGTCAGGTAAAATATACCTCTAACGAGAAAACACCTCACTAAATAGGTAAAAATACTCCACCAAAGTCAGGTAAAATAGACATCTAACGAGAAAACACCTCAGATAATAGGTAAAAATACTCCACCAGTCAGGTAAAATATACCACTAACGAGAAAACACCTCAGATAATAGGTAAAAATACTCCACCAAAGTCAGGTAAAATAGACATCTAACGAGAAAACACCCCAGATAATAGGTAAAAATACTCCACCAAAGTCAGGTAAAATATACCTCTAACGAGAAAACACCTCAGATAATAGGTAAAAATACTCCACCAAAGTCAGGTAAAATATACCACTAACGAGAAAACACCTCAGTAAGAAGGTAAAAATACTCCACCAGTCAGGTAAAATATACCTCTAACGAGAAAACACCTCAGTAAATAGGTAAAAATACTCCAACAGTCAGGTAAAAAAACACCACAAATTACAGGTAAATACACATACAAATGTATTGCTTATCAACATGTATGTATCCTGTAGATACATTCAAAAGAAGTTCTAGTTCTTATATATCCGCAGTATGTGATGAACATAAACTTAGATGTAAGATATATGTAGCTGGCGATGGTTTCAGTTCTCCTTCATTCTCTGTAATTTAAATAGTTATATGTGACTTGAATCAAGGTGTGGTTCTCATGTCATTTGGCTGTGTCAGTCTACCCAAGTCTGCCATCATTTTTCGATTTACAAAATATCATTAAAGGTGTTGTTTAATATTTTCTATGAATAATTTTGATTTTCCTTCATGTTTTTCCAGAAAGAACTTTTTGAAGAAGTCACAGAAGTCAGCCTATCACAATGGTTACCTTTCAGGGGCCACCTTGGGCCCTTTTCCTAATTGTCATGGCAGCCAATCTTCATCCAACCCTCTCCTCCAAAAGGTATGACAAAGTCTTCAACGTTCTAACAAAAATATATTTAGAAACATCCCATCAGGCTTCCTGTCAATACCTTCATAAAAAAAATGATATTGATTCAGCTTTCATTGAAACAGCATGCTTGAATGAACTCATGTTGCAAATGCTTTTTTATTTCAGTAATAATTACCATAACTTTAGTATGCAGATATGGTACCTACACCCATCTTTTTATCCCAAAAACAAAAGATTAAAAAATCCCGCCCTCCCTACGACCATGAGCCTTCATGTCATGAACACAGAGTTATCTCCCTTCCTCATATCTTTATGGCTACCGGAGCGGGCAGACGTGTTATAATCCAGCTGAGTGCATTCCTTTTCCTTATAGCTTAAGTCTCGTTTATAGCCAAGTATTTATATATCGGCTTGTTGCTTAAACCCATCTGTAACTTTAACAGTCTTTTGCAGACTTTTACTTGTTAATATATCCTGCTTTTTAGGCCTTTATTCGGCCGGCTTTGTTCGGCCTTTTTTCGGCCATTGTTATACTCCACATACCGAGCATGTGTCCACGTGTTTTGCGCCGTTCGGTTTTTCGTGAAGTTTTTTCGCTATTTTTCGGTCGTATTATTTATTCGACCGCACTTTTTGTTTAGTTATTTTACGTTTCGTTAGCTTTTGCTTTCGTTCGTATTTGTTTGTTGGAGTTGTGTTTTTTCACTCCATTTAGTTTTTGTTACGTTTATATGTGTTAATAACTGTTGCTATTTGCTTATCGTAACAATTATGGCTAGTTCAGGGCTGCGTCGTGGTTCGGCACATGGGTGTTCTCATTTCTTTGGAGAGCAGGACCCCCATGATGCCTGTCCCTTATGCCAGCCTTGCAGCGAGGCCGCGCCCTGCGAACTTTGTTTGCACGCCGGGTCCGCTGTAAGGTTCCCCTGTCCAGTCGGCGAACTTCTCGCCGGAAGAGGGATTCGTCCTTGTCTTCCGGTAAGAGAGGTAAGCCATCCAGGTCATCTACCCCCGGCCCAAAGCAGATGGGTGAGGTTGTCACTGCTGGGGTTGTTCTCGCTCTGAGCTCCGCCCTCAAGCAGGGGGTGGCTCCCCCTGTCCAGGCGCGTCCTGGTGTAGGGAGGGAGCAGCCCGACCCTGACTCGGCGAAGTCTATGGTCGAATCGGCCGGTAGCTCCCGACAGCCAGCGGTGCTACCGTCGGAAAGGGACTTCCGGTCACAGGTCTCTGATTCTTTCAGGGACCTCGGCACGCCAGGTGGTGTTGTTGGTGGGGGCCGCCTTGACACCGGACCCTCACAGGTCTCTGGATCTGGGGCTTTTCGCTCAAGTCCAGATTTTCCAGTGCAGGGTTTCCCAGGGGGCTTCCCCCAGAGATTTGGGGCCCCAGGTCAGGCTTCTGGTTTCTGGTCGCCTTTTCCCCCGGGCTCGGGGTGTAGGGGTGCCTACGGGCACTCAATCCCAGGCCGCCCATGTCAACCTGCGGATGGTCATGGGTACCAGCAGTTACACAGCAGTTACGGGCTCAGCCCGTACATGGCTGGGTTTCCACCTGGTGGGAGTGGAGGTTCATCCTGGTCCTTTGGACAGGGTATCCAGCCCCAGGCTCCGGCAGGCCAGTTGGGGTATGGTCTCTCCCTCTAGGAGACGTTTTTGCAGTTCTGAATCCCCCCAAGGCTCTGCTGCTTCAGGGGCCGTTTCGGCCGGTCCTAAAAAGGTTCGCCAGACCTTTAGGACTTCCACCTCCTGTGCGGACCTGGCGGTCTCCTGTCCTCAGGGGTTGGCTTCTAAGCCTACAGCTACGGCTGTTAGACGTTCTACGTCTAAACGCCATATAGAGGAGTCCCCCTCTCCGGAGAGGGCTCCTCTGGCGGCCCCTGTTCCTCCCAGGGCGACTTCGGCCGCTAGCGAGGAGGAGATGGACGCTGAGGCGTGGGCTTGGCAGAGGATGACAATGTTATCCATCTGTCTCCTGGGTGCTCGGCGATTGATCCGTCCGAGTCATCTGAAGATGACCCTTCCGACCAGGAGGGTTCCCAGACGGTAGGGGGCTCCGGGATTCTTAAACCGAGGCTCAGCATGTTCTTTCAGGATGCGGGCCCTACGGGCCGACATCTCCCGGATTCTCGTTGCGGAGGTATGCCAACCGCCTTCTGCATCGTCGGTGCCTGAATTCACCACCCTTCTAGGTTCTTTGGTGGCTCCTCGGCCTTCCGTTCGAACTGATCTGACTCTGCCAGAAGGCACCATTGTGTCTTCGGCTCTGGCCACTACCCGGGCACTGGTCTTAGAGAAGAATTCTTCCTCTACCCGCACCCCAGGGTTTGCCGGTCTGCAGCTCAGTGTTGGCGATTTGTCAGAGGCTTCTACCGCTGACTACGCTACACATGACGGGCAACTGGCCCCTCAACCAGCAAAGCTGGAGTCAAGGAGGGTCTAGGTATCCCCCTTCTTCGGGATCCACCTCTTACCGCCCAGCCGATCTTCTTTCCTCCTCCGGGGGATTTGGAGAAGGCTCGGGCGATCCAGGAGTAAGTAAGGACCATGCTTGCAAAGGGCGCGGTAGAGGAGATTCCTATGTCGGAAATCACTCCCGGTTTCTATTCCCGAATGTTTCTCTTTCGGAAGAAGTCCGGGGCGTGGCGTCAACAGGCACGTAGATTCTCCTCACTTCAAGATGGAGACCCAACGGGGCATCATGGCCTCCGTGAGGGACGGGATGTGGGCAACTTCGGTAGATCTGAAGGATGCCTATTTCCGTATCCCCATCAAGAAGTCGGCACAGAAGTTCCTCCGTTTCACGTGCAACGGCAAGGTCTTCCAATTCCAGGCCATGCCCTTTGGGCTGACGACAGCTCCTTTGGTATTCACCAAGCTGCTGCAGGTAGTCGTGAGATTCCTTCATTCTCGCGGGATAGACGTCCACATCTATTTCGATGACTCCCTCATGCTTCACAGGGTGAAGGAATCGCTAGTGAAGGATACCCGGCTGGTTCTGAAAGTCTTGCTCAGAGTCGGCTTCATTCCTTCCAGAGAGAAGTCAGAGGTTTCCCCAACTCAGGACTTCGTCTTCCTGGGACACCATTTTGATATGGTTCTGGGCATAGCCCTACCACCGATGGAGAAGTTCGAGAAGGCCAGGTGTGTTGGTTCCTCAGTTTTCTGGGGTATCTCAACTCCCTGGCAGATGTGGTCCCCCTAGGGAGGCTTCACATCAGACTTCTCCAGATGTTCCTCCTGTCCAACTTGGTTCCATCATCCAGGAAGTGGGAGGCCTTGATTCCTCTTACCCAGTCAATCAGGGAGTTCGCTCACTGGTGGACAATTGAGGAGGACATTCTCCGCGGGGTGCCTCTGACCGAGCCAGTCCCCTCTATGACCCTGTTCACAGATGCATCCATGACAGGATGAGGAGCTTACCTCGACGGCCAATGCCTCTTGGGGGAGTGGTCTGGTGAACAACTCTGAGAGCACATCAATGTGCTCGAGATTAGGGCTGTTCTTTTGGCTCTGCAGTCCTTTCGGGTATCCTGCAGTCCAGAGTGATTTATATGGCTATCGACATTTTTACAGTTGTCGCGTATCTGGAGAGACAGGGGACGCCAGGTCTCATGTCCTGTGTGCTCTTACCATACACATTCTTCTTTGCCAGGAGATGCAGTTGACCATCGCGGTCCTGGCAGGCTGAACGTGTTGGTGGACACTCTCTCCAGACACCGCCAGCCGGTGTTGACCGAATGGCAGCTGTGTCCCAGTCAAGATGGAAGATATTATGTGATTGGTGTGTCGGCAGGGAGGTTGATCCATTCGAAGCCTCTGTTCAGCTGATTGCGGATTTCCTACTCTCTTTGTTTAGGGACCGCAATCTGGCACCTGGCACTATTGCTGGCTATAGGACAGCAATTGCCAGTGTCTTGGCTTTTTATGGCAGGAAGGAGATAGGTTCTTCCTCATCTCTTTCTGCCCTAATCAGAGGCTTTGCTCTGGATAGACCCAGAGTTCGGCAGCTGGCCCCGCAGTGGAATTTAGCCTTGGTGCTAGATTCCCTGATGAGGTCACCTTATGAGCCTATGGAGTCTGCCTCTTTGAAGTTTCTAACTTTCAAGACAGTCTTCCTTTTGGCTCTGGCCTCTGGACATGGGAGGAGCGAAGTGCACACCTTGTCGTCACTTCCTTCTTGCCTTCGTTGGTCCAGAGGCTACGCTGCCATTACTCTTCTTACTGATCCTTCATTCCTTGCGAAGAATCATGTCCTGGTGTTCTCGCCCGATCCCATCAAGATTCTGGCTTTGACTAGCTCGGAGGAGAGGGATAGATTGCTTTGTCCCTGTAGGGCTCTTAGGTTCTTAGAGGGGGGGGGGGGGGGCTCCAGATCTCAGGGCCCTCCTTAATGGGTCCTCCTTTCAGGAAGTCATGTCTGCTGCCTTCTGGCGGGGCAGGGATAAGTTCACAGATTTTTATCTGCGAGCCCTAGCTTCCCACTCAGAAGGTTTGTATTCTTTGGGGCCTCTGGTGGTTGCACAGTCTGTGGCTGTGGCCCACCCCCATTAGCCCCGGGGCTTGTCTTTTCTGTTCGGCGGCACGTGGGTTACCTGCTCGTTCACGGGGAGGTTCCCCTCCTTCTTCTATGCACTCTGTCCCCCCTCCCTACCATGTTCAGTTGTGCTAGATGGGCTGCCTGGCTGCTAGTCACCACTACGGTAAGACAAATTCGCATACTAAAGTTATGGTAATTATTACTGAAATGAAATTGAAGTTTTTTAATGTAATACCGATTTTCATGAGGTAATACTTACCATAAATTTATGGAGTCTCACCCTATCCTCCCCTCTTCCTATCTGCCTGGCTGCCCCTCTGCGGGTGCCCCATAAAGGCTAAGAGGAAGGGAGATAACTCTATGTTTATGATGTGAAGGCTCATGGTCGTAGGGAGGAAGGGATTTTTTAATCTTTTGTTTTTGGGATACAAAGATGGGTGTAGGTACCATATTTGCATACTAAAGTTATGGTAAGTATTACCTCATGAAAATTGGTTTTACATGAAAAAACCTCAAAACTATTTCATTATTTCATGCTTCATTTACTTCATATAACTGGTTCCGGTTTCAGTGACCTGTTTTTGAGGATTTTAAACATTATTTACATACCTAGGTTGTTGTAATCATCTAATAGTGATGTATAGTTAACACAACATTTAATGACAACCATTCTTCAGATGTGTTCCAAGGCAAAGGTGATAGTACTAAAATATAGAAATTTTTCAGACAATGATGTCAGTATATGCAGCGAGGGGCACTTTTTCACAAGTAGATTTTTGATCCTGAAATCCATCAAATTCAAAATCACATAATTAAATTAAAATATCAGCTTATTCAGATTTTGAATACTTCTCATTGTGATGCTATTTATATCATGTTTCAGCAAATGTAGCCATGGTAACGATCTTAAATTTTCATAAATGAGGGAAATATGAATATTTTGTGAATTTTGTGGGTTTTGCTTAGTTTTGACTTAGCAACTGTTGATTGCGTTCTTTACAGATGTAGTGTAACTGTGCCTGCATATTCTCATGTGATGTCAAGTTGGTTTAAATTTGTGCTCAGTGTATCACAAGAGAAAATGAAAATTTTGCAGAAACTAGCAATATTGACTGAATGATTTAATTCCTGAATTTTTGTGCAAAACCTTGAATTTTAGGCAAATATAGTAAGAGGATTTTTCTTTGTACAGAAACAGATATTTCAAATTCATGAATAAGAGGCCAAAAATAGCCTAAAGCATATAGACTCCTTTGCTGTACTACTCAGGCCCTTCAATTATCTGTCACTTTTTCTTCACTTTTACAAATTTATCAGACGTTTTAAGAATGTAAGTGGAGACAGTGAAATATGTTTTTTTGTTGAGTTCTTATTATTTACAAACAAATTCATATAACAGATATTTAACACAAAATGTTACTGTGTTAACATCTTTTATGTGGACGGGCGTACCATAGTGATCTGTGCAATTCACTGAAATTTATTACAGGTATCAATTTTTACTCTCGCCTCACTAAAATATACATCATTATGAAAATCAGACTTTCATGAGGGCTGCTAATTTCTTTAGCGACGTAACCAGGAATGATTATCAAAACTATTTCCATATATATTTGGAATTAACATTGGACTCAATGATGCTGGTGTAATTTCATATAATTACATGTAATTATCTGCTGCTCTGAGAATCCATTATTTTCATGTAAAATGTTGAAAAATATCTTGTCTAATGTCTTGATATGATTAGCTTGTACTTTAGAAACAAATTTGCACCATGTTTAGAGGAAAAATATACTTGATTTCAGCTGTATATAATTATAGACCTGATTTAATGAACATTTAAACCATGCTTTGTTTGTTTGTTAATTTTTATGCTAAGAGCATTTTCAATGCTCTTCAGCATGTTGCTATCGCCCCTGAGGCTGAGTATCAGTACTTCGTTTTCATTGGTTCATAAATCGAAAGTTTACTCCTACTCCATCTGCCGGACATTACCGTAATCATTGGATTATCGCCCCTACAAGTTGTTGATGCTAGTCATTAAATGAAACAACCTTATCGACATTTTCTTCATTACCTGTACATCAAGAAAATGTTTTGTGTTGTGTATTAATGATAATCAGACATCGAAATTTGTAAATATAATGACAAAGACTCATGTTTATGGTGGTAAATTTTGCGAGGCGATGCCAATATGGCGGCTTAACTTTCTTTTCCGCGCGATGCATTGTGGGAGTCATATACATTTGTATATCTTTCTATTTTTCTTTTTTCAAAAATTTACTTCCCGTTTAATACTGTTGATAACTATTAAAAATACTGATATATGTAGTTGAAAATAAAAATGAAACTAAAATAAGAATGATTTAGAGTAGCATAAAATTTTGACGGAAACAGCCGGGGTGCTCTGTGCTGCTGGACCCTGAAAGAAGACGGCGGCTGAAAGAAGATGGCGGGTAATTCATGTAGGTAAGTATCACTATATATATATATATATATATGTTAGCTGAATTTGAAGTCAATACTTATACTGAACTATCAATTGCATTTTTTGCAACAATTCATTTGGAATGAGCCTTCGCGTCTATTGAATTTAGGCTTGACGGCGACGCACAAGCTGGGCACTGCCGCCATAGCACTTTTTTTTCAAAATATTTTCAAGACTTTCCCCTTGAAGCAGTATGCATTTGAAAAATGTTATGTAAGCATCTAGCACACTTTTGTTGCTTCCGTAAAGTATTTCAGTATTTTGAAATGGATTTATTTTGGAATGATCGTTTCATAATGGTCTCATCGCAGTCACTTCTATCAGTGGCCCAACGGATCGGAAATTAACCAGAAAAAAAACTTATCCGTAATATTGTACTGTACTACTTACGCTACCGTGAATAGATCTAGGAATCTGTCTGGGTAATATATCGATTTTACTTTAAAATATCTGTCACTGTCCGCGCTATTGTAGGTCTAGCTCTTTCAAATTTCTGATTGGAGATAATTTATAAGTACCCCAAC